>NC_056726.1:1335308286-1335510786 GCF_019279795.1 Protopterus annectens
AGCACTCTGCTGCCATAGATATTTGCCCTTTTGGTGGGGAGGGGGGGAGAAGTTTGCGCTGAACCTATCAGCTAGGATGTTGGCAATGTCTGTGGGCTCGGTGTATTTTTTGTCATTTTGGACTAATTCTGAGCATATCTGGGAATTCCCACCCAGGTTCCTAACATAACTAAAGAAAGTCTTGTGATTATCCTTAGTGTCCTGTGCAATTTTTCTCTCGAAGCTGGCCTTAGACGATTTTATGAGTGCCCGTAGTTTTTTGCTAACACTGATCAGAGATGCCTTCCCTTTTTGGGATTTTGCTCTATCATGTAGTAAATTCCTCCTTCTATTGTATAGTTTGTTTATGGCTGGGGTCCACCAGACAGGACGTCTGCCTTTGGAGCATTGGGTCTTGGTTTTATTTGGGATTGCATGATCCATGCATTCCTGAAGGTATTCATAGAATGCGTTTATAAAAGATTCTGCGGTCTGGGCCATATTTTCCACAGGCCCGGGGGCTTTGAAGGATTCCACCTCGGTTTTGAGGAGTGTGAAATTTGCTTTAGAAAAGTTTTTCACTGTGATTTTATGGGCAAGGGGTGGGGTCGGGATGTGAATATCCAGTGAGATTAGTTTATGGTCTGATCTTACCAGTGAGGGATACACTTCTGGTCTGGAGCATAGACTCCCCATGTTGGTGATGATCAGGTCCAGTATGTTTTCCCCTCTTGTGGGAGTGGTAACAAGTTGTTCCATAGCATTTGAGTTTATAAATTCTAGGAACCTTTGAGCTAGGGTGTTCGAGCTAGAGTAATGCTCCCAGCCTATGTTTGGGTAGTTGAAGTCACCCAATATAATGGTGTTTGGAGAGACCTTCAAATTTTCCAGTGTTTTCAGGAAGGCCAAGTGGGGTTCCTGGGTTTGGGAGGGTGGTCTGTAGCAGGCTATAAACTGGAAGGCAATTTTACCCACTGTTAGTTGCACATGGATAGTCTCTGATGCTTCGTGCTGTGCCACCAACCTGGAGGTGTGGGTATCTTTGATGAATTGATACTCCCCCTCCTTTTCTGGTTCGGTCCAAGTTTTGGAGCCAAAAAGCATGGTATGAGGTATAACCTGGTAGTGCTGGGGTGCTCTCGGGAGCCTTGAACCAGGTTTCTGTTACTGCACAGATATCAATGTTCTCCATGCTAAGGAGAGTTTCGAGTGTATGCATCTTGAGGTTTAGACTTCTGGCGTTGAGTAGCATTACTCTTAGTTTCTTATCCCTTGTGATACCTATGGAGGTGGGTTTGTCTTTTGAGCCTTGCTTAAAAAAGGCACTACGGGGGTAGCAAGAGGCTTTGCCAATATCTGAAAGCCCAGGGGTGACAGGTGCAAGCCGTCCCTAGCGAAGCATCGTGGCTTGTTGAGCATGTCATCCCAGGCTGACAGGCATTGGATCCCCTTTGAATGACACCAATACTTAAGCCAATTGTTGAAATTAATCATCTTGTCTTCATATTGTGGCATCATTCTTGGTGAGGGTAAGATGCTACTCAAGGTCAGGGTCATACCGGCCTGGGCTACATGCTCAGAGAGCTCCTGTATGTCTCTTTTCATGTAGTCCAGGGAGGTACGTCTCAGGTCATTCACACCAGCATGGACAATGACAGCATCATATTTGTACTTGCCTTGGAGTGACCTGAGTGCTTGCGTTATGTGGCGGATCCTAGCACCCGACAGGCAGCTCACTGTGACCTTCTCCTTGTTCAGCCTGGTGAGCGGGACGTCAGTGTGCCTGACGATAGAGTCACCTATTACAAGTGTATCAGGTGTGCTGTTTAGCCTTAAGGGCTGTGACTGTTCGGCACACTGGCTTTGTGAGCTATGTGTTGCACGTGTTTTGTTTTGGGGTAGCGGTTGCTTGGGTGTCTGCTTTGGAGGTCTCTGCTGCTTAGGCAGATTTTTATTTAGAGCCTCCGAGTATGTTTTTGTGCGTTTATGTGTTTGGTTTGCTGTCGTGGTAGGTCTATGTGAGACTAGAATTGTAGTGAGTGTGGTTTCCTTCTCCTCCTGACTGGTTACACCAGTACTGGGTTGAGAGAGCTTAGCCTCCAGTTTGGCTATATGGTTGCATCTCTCACATGTGTTGGAATTTGTTGGGAGGAGGAGAGGGTTGTCTGTGTACATGAGGCAGTTGTAACATTGCCTCAAGATTCCCAGATTCACCAGCTGGACCAGAGAGGAGATTGACAACTGACCTTTGGACATGCTAGAATAGTATTGGGAATTCCTTTATAATTGAAAAAAGGGCCAATGGGGAACAAGGTACTCAGGGGGAGTTTGTGAGGGTGTAGTGCTTTTAACTTTTTAGTGCTGACTTATATAATTGCTTTAGTGAGCAAGTGCCAGGTAACTTAAGTGCAATGTGTTACAGGTAACTTAAATGCAAAAACGACAAACAGTAACTTTCTTTCAAGTGAAACAAGGAAATAAGTACAGTAAGCAATGCAGATATCACTAGGGATCCACAGAAGCACTGAAAAGCCGCGTTTTAGGTGGAATTAGCATTTCAGAAAAATAACAAGCAAACAAGCATACAAACAAAGCTAGATTCAGCAGGTCTGGGTCTAGTCTATGCTACAGCAAACAAGGTGTACCAATTTCAGTAAGAAGCAGTTCAAATATGCAGGCACTATAAGCCTTTAACCAAAAATTCCCAGCTCAGAAGGGCAGAGTCCAGCCTCTCCTCCCACAAGAGTGCAGACCACAAACCCTCTTAATGTAAAATAACTGGCCTGAAGCCATTGATAACAACCTCACATTCGACCATCATGTAGTGGCAGTGGTCAGAAAAGACTTTTACTTGGATCACCTCATAATTAAAGGGATTGGATCCAGAAAAAAGGAGGTTATCTCTCTATACTCCTCCCTTATTAGACCAGTAATTGAGTATAATGCCCCATTTGGGATATATCTCTCTCTAAACATCTGCACCAACTGAAAAGGCCACTGAAATACCTCACAAAGAGAATCCATGGCCTCCAACACCTGTCCTATGCTGACAGACTCAAATCACTATCACTCTACTCCATATTGTACAGATTGTTCAGAGGTGATCTGCGTCTCACCTACAAGGCAATCTAGAATCCCTGCCATACTAGAGATGCTTCATATCTGTAAATCTAACTCCTCACATACTACCTGCTCAAAAGGCCTGAATCTAATATGCGACATCAGCAAAACCTGCTGGAGAGACAGGTTTGTCTCCCAGAAGCTGCCCTGTCTCTGGAATAGACTTCCCATACACATCAAACAGAGCACACCTCTCTGACCCTCTTCAAGCGCAACCTTGATGAGTGGATGGGAAACCACAAATTTGTCACAGGGGTCCACCTGTGTCCCCCATTGACAATACAAAGTAACAGGTCTTCAGCAAATCAAAGGCCTTGCAGGAAAAGCAGTCAGAATTCCAGGAAAAAACAGTCCAAATCCACCATTCAATAAATAATTTAATTAGCTCAGGACATAAACAGCACAAATAGCAAAACAAAGCTTTCAAGTTTTTTACTCAAAAGCTTTGTTTTTCTATTTGTGCTGTTTATGTCCTGAGTTAATTAAATTATTTATCGAACAGTGGATTTGGACTGTTTTTTTTCCTGGTGTCTCTCATTGACAGGAGCAACAGGTGCTGACTGAGGTTTCTTCTTATTGGGGATAAACTTTTGGCAAGGCTTGGAAGGGCCCCAGGGCCATTAGCCTAGTAAATGTGTCTGCCTTTTAATCTTCATTCATTAGATGAACCAGTTAAATTAGGCAGTTTAAGTCTATTTATATCATGGCAACTTGTGCCCTGGAATTGCCAAAATAGAGGGCGTGTCTGAGCCAGTTATAATGTCCTTGCATTATACAGATTAGATTGCATGCTATAATACTAAAGGAGGCAGTCAGTGAGTTACATCTGGTTGCTTTATTAAGATTTAGAAGCATACAGATAAAAATAATGAGTAGTCAAGGAGGGAATGCTTGGTGCAAAAGATGAGAGTTTAGTAGAATGTATAGAAAAGGATGGCAGAAGATTCAGTATCTCTTGTGTTAATCCAATAGAAACAACACACAAAGACACACACTCACACATAAATGCATGCTTACACACAGACACGCTCACATACACACAAACACAATTATATGTATAGTCCCTGCACCAATTAGGGCAATGCATAATATTCATGTATTTAACCTGCAACTTGTCTGTTTGACTCCTGTTTTTGTACTTGCTGCTGTCCTGGCCAAATTTTCAGCTCATTCTCCTCAAATATGTGTATTATTATACATGTTATATGTATATTAATATTTGTGTTAATATATTTACAATATATTGTAATATGATATCAACTTTCACTTATGTACATGTATTTTCTGTTGTTTTACTTGTGGATCTTTTCTTCCAGTCCTCAGCTAGGAACAGACAAAATTATCCAGTCAGACTTTCCTGTTAATAAATGTCAATAAATAAATAAAATAAAACATGCACGTGCACACCATATAAGGACTCACATGTAGCAGAATTAGTCTAGATAGCTTACTTTTTAAAAAGATTGCATAAATGGTACAAGTTCTTTATTTAAAAGTACTGAAATGTGGCTGTTTTTTAAGCTGCATTAATTAGATGAACCAATTTAATTAGACAGTTTAAGTCCATTTATATCCAGGTCATCTAGTGTTGTGGGATTACTAAAACAGAAGATGAATCTGACCCCATTATGATTTTGTCATACTGTGAAGGTTAGATTGCTTGCTAAAATAGTGGAGGGGGCAGGAACAATATCTTGATCAAGTACGTACTGAAGTTTAAAATTAACCCATGCTGAATACTACCATTATACATTTTTATTATATATAGCAGCACAATATTATGCATCATATATTTAAATTAAAAGTACAGAACATGTACCCAGCTTTGCTGATATATAATGATACACACTTCATTTTTCACATGACATTATATTATACAACTTACAGCAATCGTTCATCTGATTTACCCACATACAACCATCACATCGATGCTACCGATGTCTAGTTCATGTTTATTCTACCTTTGACCTTTTTTAGCACCCCATCAGACAAAGTCTTTCATCTTTTCTGAAACACACACACTGTCTGTGGTGTCTACCCTTTTGCATATTACCCTTATGACTGTGTTTTTCATTTAGATACTACTGCTTCCCTGCAGTTTATCCTTTCTAGCATGTTCCTATTTAACTATTTAGCTAGTTAGTTATTTTACATAGGTGACTGGAACCACTAGGACCTTTTTAAGTCACAACCTCAATAAAAATTAATTTGAAAGAAAAGTGCATCAATATTGGTAAAAATCATGGAATACAAAAAAATCAACAGTAGGCAAACACAAAAATAAATGAAGTAGAAAGAGACAGCAGTAATAAGCTATTATATAACCATCTTATAATACAACTGAAATAAAATTAATTCCTTTGAAATATGATCAAGCAGATATTAGCATACAAGGCAAAACAAAAACAATAAAGACATTTAAAAAATTATGGTAGAAAATCCACTATGAAGGTTAACCTTCAAAGGTTAAATTTTAGATTGCTACTTTGCTTTTAGTTAAAAGAAATAAGTTGTTTTATGAGCTTCACTGTGTGAAGTTGTGTTTAGATTTGTAATTATTAGGCAATATTTTTCAGAGTTAAAACCTATAAGATTTTCCAAGAGATGTCTCCCTCCATTACCATGTGACCACTAAACATAGATTGCAAGCCTTGAACATTCTGTTTAAACATTATGGTGAGAGACACTCCGACATATTTATTGGAAAAGTATATCTGCTTTATATGCTATGGTCTCAAAGAATGCCATAAATACTGCTGTATATGTTTAGACAATTTGCTTAGTCATTTAACAGGGATTTGAAGAGGCACTGCCTAGAAAATACACAAAATGTTTAGACAAAGAAATAACCTAATCACCCAAATATTTGCCTGCCTGTAAAGCTGGCATTTCTAATTTTTTTTTCAGAGTGTTGTCTAGCATATGCTAGATCATACTTACATTTTAAGAGAGTCTCTTAGTGGGCTGTACTACACCCATATTCCTAGGTATCTGAAAACTGATATACAGTAAACAAAACAAAACCTCAAAATAAAGGCTTTAATGGGAACAACATTTAACAATGTAGTCATCTGTTTGTTCATGTTAATGGAGTAGCCTCACACTATTCCTGAGTCTTGCAAAATATGCCAGAATGAAGGGATGCAGAGTAGGGTATCCTCTGGAAACATAATCCATCTGGCAGAAGAAAAAAATGCTGTCCCTTGCAGTGGTCTCCACTTTTACCCCACCCTCAGCTGCCATCAAAATAGGGTAAAGAAGACTGGCAAAGAGATCAATGCCCAAGATGAAAATCATGGGGCCAGTGGGCAACCCCATCTGACACTCCAGAAAATATAGACTCACTCTGACGTTTATGGAATAAGTTTGACTGCTTCAAAACAACTTGTGCAGATAACTCTCCAATGAACCAATCATAATTTCAAGAAAAGTATACTTCCCAAGGTTCATAAATAGATATGTCCATTTAATTAAACTGAATGCATTTTAGTATCTGCTGATAAAGCCACCCATAGCCTGGTGGACTACATATATGAATCAATAAGTTGGACTAGTCCCATGCTGTGGTTCCAGCTGGATAAATGCAGTTTCAGCTTAGTCTGCCAGACATTCATGTATACTTTGCTACTCTAATTTAATATTTGATTTATTTATCTGTAACTCACTGATTATGATGGATCCATTATTTTTAAATGGGTATAAGACATCCTGCTTTAGGAAGAAAAACTATGTGTATGAATGTAATACTTGTATCATAATCATTATCATCAACCCCCCTTCTTTCTTCCATTTTCTACATGGTGTCAGGGTGCCACATCAACTCTCAAAATCTCTCTTGATTCAATACTACCCTCCTACCTTCTTCAATAGTCATGCCTGCCTGCTGCAGGTCTTCTCTCACACAATCCATCCATCTCTGTTGGATGCCCCCATTTCCTCTGGCCTTCTTCCTGCCTGTCCCAAAGCTTCTTTACCAGATTGTCTTCTGTTTTCTTGCACATATTCCTGAACCACCATACTATATTCTCTTTGACCTTCTCTACAACTGTAGCACTGTAACTACTCGGGCTTCCGTTCTGATATCCTCATTTCTTCATTTGTCCTTTAGTGTGTATCCTAATGCTTGTCTGAGGCACTTTATCTCCATCACTTCTAGCTTCCTCAATTGCTCTCCCTTCACTTTCCAGGTTTCTGTATCAGACAGTAGTACTGGTCAGGGTCTATATTAGAACATCGAAGTTTCAAAACTTCGAATGTTCTAATATCGCCCCCTATTCAGCGAAAGCTGAAAACATCGAACATACAGAACAGTGAATTTTTTCCTAAGAAAAAATTTGCTGTTCCAAAACACATACACACAACACAAGCACACCAAACAAACAGCAATCCACACACATAAACCTAAAATCTTACACCTAACCCTACACTAAACTATGCACACACCACTAACTATCCACTTACCTTAACCCAAACCCTAAGGTCCGTCACTATCGCACACTCACCTCACCCTGCCCTAACCCTCACGTCCACACAATCGCACACTTATCTGACCCGCACCCAACCCTAACTCAGCTAACTCGCCCTAACCCTCATGTCCACACAATCGCACACATACCTAACCCACGCCGTAACCCTAACTCACCTAACCTGCCCTAACCCTCACGTCCACACAATTGAACACATACCTAACCCACAATCTAACCCTAACTAACCTAACCCGCAATCAATTGCACACTTACCTGAACCCGACCAGTAACTTTCCACCACAGCGCTGAAAATACTGAAGCAACAGAAACGGACAACCAAATTTTTTCCCTAGGAAAAAAATTGGTTTTCTGTTGCTTCGATATTTTCAGCTTTCGCTGAATAGGGATCGATATTAGAACATTCAAAGTTTTGAAACTTTGATGTTCTAATATAGACCCTACTGGTCACACAGTGGTTTTGTACACCTTACTTATCAGCTTCTTTGGCATTCTTCTGTCACACTACCCCTGGCACTCTGTGCCAGGTGGCTGCAGCCCCAATGATTCAGTCTTTGACCACCTCATTCAGACTTCCCTTCTCCTCAACAACCCCTCCCCTATTGTTAACCTGTTCCACTCATTCCACTTCTATTTCAATTTTCATCTTCTTCTGCTTTCCCCCATTTGCTACCATTGCAACTGTCTTATCTGTACTCCATTTTATTCAGTGTGCCTTCAGTTTTACATTCCATTCCTCCATCATTTGCTGAAGTTCTTATTCAAATTCTACCGGTAATGCCACATCATCTGCATACAGCAGTATTACTGATATCTCCCCACTGACCTGTGTGCTAAAGGAATCTACCACCAGTATGAACAGCACTGGGCTCAGATCTGAACCCTGATACACACCTACATCCACTGGGAACCTGTCTGTGGATGTGAACATTGTTTAGACTCATCTAATCATGTCATTCTACATAGTCTGGACACTAATTCTGCTAATGTTTCTGGGACTTCAAACCATTGCAGGACTGACAAAATCAGCATTCTTGGGAGCTTATCATATTCTTTCTCCAATTCTAGTAATGTCCAGTTGGACTCTCCTCATTTCTAGTTTTTTTCCAACTATCTTTCTCATGGCAAACACTGGGTCGGCCATGCTGCATTCCTGATGTGAATCTGATCTGCTCATCTCCCATCTTACTTTCTACTACTCTGAGTATTCATTTACCAGTCACTTCTCAAGAACCTTCATGCAGTGTGAGAGGAGCTTGAAACATTTATACTACCCACAGGTGTGACTGTCCCTTTTGATGTTCTTTGTGTTTCACTGTTGCAGTCATTACATTTGGGTTATCTGCTGGCAGGTAGCCCTCAGTTTGCCTGATTAACAAAGTCTTGGGTCCTGCATCGGTTGCTGTCCCTTCTTCCATGATGTCAGGTCATCAGGGGTATAAAACATGCAGCCGATGTCATTACATCAGTCTTTCTTGCCGTGCGGTGCCCGAAGCAGAAGTAGTTCGCAAGTGCTGGTTGGCCGACTCCTGAAATTTTCATTTTCGAGTTTCAGAACCGAAGTCTTCAACTAAAGCTAAGTACCCCGTTGGGGTAATTTTTTCTTGCTCCTTACCAATGTCAGTAAAAGTTAATAATTGCATTGCTTGTGAAAAGCAAATACCTCATAAGGATTTTCATTCGTACTGTATTCCTTGTTTAGGCCCTGATCACGATGTACCTTGCTGTCAGTTTTGTGCTTTATTTAATCAGCGCATTATCCATCGTCGGTATATTTTCGCCTCTAAATATTTCAGAATTGTCATTGGTTAGTCATCCGACTACCAGGATTCTGAAAAAATGCAAAGATAAAGACAGAGACAGGCTGCCAAGGTCCTAAACTGCCGACGATGCTTCTCCTAATCCAGTCGCCACTTCGCCAGTACTCAGTGAGGTGCTTTTGCAGCCCCTGATACCCGCTATTTCTGATTTGCAAGCCTCTACTGAGACCCATTCAGAGTCCGGTATGCCGCGAGATGCTTCAGCTATGGAACTCACGGATGTCTCTACCTTGGATGGGTCCCAAGTCACTGTGCAGGCACTGGCTTCTGAGGGTGTATTCAGGCCTACAGACTTGCATAATAAACCAACACCTCCTTCTTCTCTTAGGCCTAAATCTTGAACCATACCTAAAAAAACGATGCCCAGGCCACATGCTCAGACCTCTTTGCCTAAAAAACTAATGATAAGAATGGTTGAAGATCTAATAACTCTAATCAGGGGTAGCTAACCCCCCCTTTCTAAGAGGCCTAGGACTGAAGTGGTTTATGAATCTTCTGACCAGGATTCTGTTTTTTCTGATTCTTCTGATGATCTGGATTTGCCCTTATTTACTTATGAGGATTCTGATGCAGAGGACTTCATTCCCTCTGCTTCCCATTCGGAGGATTTTTCTTTTGGTGAAACCTTACATACTCTAAGGGAGCATTTCCACTGGGAAAGCCAGGATTTTTCAGATTCAAAAAAGAGGCTTAGGGATTTCTTAATTCTACCTCAGCATAGGCCTTTAGCTATTCCTCCTGTACTAGACATTGTTGATGATGCTTTTTCGGAATCTAGTTTGGCTCCAGATTCCTTGCCTCCTGCTCCCAGAAAACCAGACAGATACTACAGGGTCCCCGAGTCACACAAGTTCCTTTTTAAAAATCCTATTGTGGATCCAGAGACTATTTCACAGGGGCTCAAGGGCATTAAGGCTTCTACTGCTAAAAATCCTACCCCTTCTGATAGAGACTCCAGGGTGCTGGATAGATGGGGTAAGAAGGTTTACACTTCTACAACATTGGCCATTAGGGCTTTAAACTGCCAGTTTCATATGTTAAAGTATCAGCAACATGTTACTGGATTGCTTTAAACAGAAAATGATGTTGATTCCTGACTGTGTGGAAAATAAAGAATTACAGGATTTAATGCATTCTGCTGAACAAGTTGGAAAACATAATTTGCAATGTGGTTTTGATTCATTAGAGGCCTCTTGCAGGGCCGCTGTTACTGGGTCTATGCTCAGAAGGCATGCTTGGCTTAAGGAGCAATCTTTGCCTGATCATGTTAAAGCTAAATTGTTGGATGCTCCCTTGAATCAGGACTGCCTGTTTGGCAACAAGGATGAGGAAGTTCTTAAAAAGATGGAAGATAAAGCTAAATCTATGCAAACTGTTAAAGATGTCTTACAAGTTCAGCCTCCTAGATTTAGTAGGTACTGGCCTTCTAAGAATTGGTCCTTTCTGGCCCCTTCCAGGACTTTTCAAGCCAAACCCAGACACAGCAAAAACCCTAGGTTTCAGTCCTAGGGGACACACAGGACTAAGCAGTGAGGGGCCTCCACTTCCAAATCTGGGAGAAATAAGACTCCCCCTATGGTAAACTGTCTCACTAACTTCCTTTTGAAACCTCCAAGCACTTATCAACTGACTGCCCCTTTGGGGGGAAAGATTGCTCTTCATGCAAAATACTGAGAACTCATTACCCAGGACAAATGGGTTTTATAGTGTTCCAGGGATACAGATTTCACGTCCACACATTGCCAACTACAAGCGGGTGGCCGGACCTACCCCAAAATCAGTGGGCAGAGGCCCAAAAACAAGTACTTTCTCTCTTAAGCATGGGGGCTATTCAACTGGTAAATGCACTTCAAAAAAAGTAGAAAAACAAGCTTAGAATGGCACCAAAAAATACTTTAATAAAGGTATTCTTAAAAAACAAACCGGTTTCGGCTGTATGGGTACATAGCCTTCATCAGTGTGAATAACAGCAAATTAAGAAATACTTTAAATATAAAATTCATAGGACATATGATCAATTAAAGATGCTCATTAAGTCCTGGTTTAAAGAGACCTCCCAGTTTAACAATCCATGTTTTCCTCCACAGTGTTTAACAAATCATGCCAACCCAATTTATTATTCCTGGGTCTCATGGTTTTATCAATAATAGTGAAATTGAAACTGGCATTTTTATGTAACAGGGTATGCTTATAAAGGGCATTAGTTTCTTTATGGTGTTTTATCTCGCTAAGGTGCTCAGATATTCTGAATTTAAGGGGTCTAGAAGTTTGCCCTATATAGAAAACTGAATAGTTACAACTAGCTAGGTAAATCGCCCAATCAGAAGTGCAATTGGCAAAAAATCAAATATCATAGACTTGGGGGATATTTTGACTACTGAAACTTTTAGTTTTTAATATCCTGGGACAGTGAACGCAATGGCCACAATCTCAGGCCTCTTTGCCTAAAAAACAAATGATAAGAATGGCTGAAGATCTAATAACTCTAATCAGGGGTAGCCAACCCCCCCCCCCACCTTTCTAAGAGGCCTAGGATTGAAGTGGTTTATGAATCTTCTGACCAGGATTCTGTTTTTTCTGATTCTTATGATGATCTGGATTTGCCCTTATCTACTTATGAGGATTCTGATGCAGAGGACTCCATTCCCTCTGCTTCCCATCCAGAGGATTTTTCTTTTGGAGAAAACTTACATACTCTAAGGGAGCATTTTCAGATTCAAAAAAGAGGCTTAGGGATTTCTTACTTCTACCTCAGCATAGGCCTTTAGCTATTCCTCCTGTACTAGACATTGTTGATGATGCTTTTTCGGAATCTAATTTGGCTCCCGATTCCTTGCCTCCTGCTCCCAGAAAACCAGACAGATACTACAGGGTCCCTGAATCACACAAGTTCCTTTTTAAAAATCCTATTGTGGATCCAGAGACTATTTCACAGGGGCCCAAGGGCATTAAGGTTTCTACTGCTAAAAATCCTACCCCTTCTGATAGAGACTCCAGGGTGCTGGATAGATGGGGTAAGAAGGTTTACACCTCTGCAACCTTGGCCATTAGGGCTTTAAATTGCCAGTTTCATATGTTAAAGTATCAGCAACATGTTACTGGATTGCTTAAACAGAAAATTATGTTGATTCCTGATTGTGTGGAAAATAAAGAATTACATGATTTAATGCATTCTGCTGAAAAAGTTGGAAAACAATTTGCAATGTAGTTCTGATTCATTAGAGGCCTCTTGCAGGGCCGCTGTTACTGGGTCTGTGCTCGGAAGGCATGCTTGGCTTAAGGAGCAATCTTTGCCTGATCATGTTAAAGCTAAATTGTTGGATGCTCCCTTGAATCAGGACTGCCTGTTTGGCAACAAGGATGAGGAAGTTCTTAAAAAGATGGAAGATAAAGCTAAATCTATGCAAACTGTTAAATATTTCTTACAAGTTCAGCCTCCTAGATTTAGTAGGCACTGGCCCTCTAAGAATTGGTCCTTTCTGGCCCCTTCCATGTCTTCTCAAGCCAAACCCAGACACAGCAACAACCCCAGGTTTCAGTTCCAGAGGACACAGGACTAAGCAGTGGGGGGCCTCCACTTCCAAATCTGGGAGTAATAAGACTCCCCCTATGGTAAACTGTCTCACTGACTTCCTTTTGAAACCTCCAAGCACTCAACTGACTGCCCCTTTGGGGGGAAAAATTGCTCTTCATGCAAAAAAACTGGGAACTCATTACCAAGGACAAATGGGTTTTAAATATAGTGTTCCAGGGATACAGATTTCACTTCCACACGTTGCCAACTCCAAGCGGGTGGCTGGACCAACCCCCCAAATCAGTGGTCAGAGGCCTAGAAATAAGTACTTTCTCTCTTAAGCATGGGGCTATTCAACTGGTAAATGCACTTCAAAAAAGTAGAAAGACAAGCATACAATGACACCAAAAAATACTTTAATAAAAGTATTCTTAAAAAACAAACTGGTTTGGGCTGTATGCGTACATAGCCTTTATCAGTGTGAATAACAGAAAATTAAGAAATACTTTAAATACAAAATGCATAAGACATGTGATCAATTAAAGATGCTCATTAAGTCCTGGTTTAAAGAGACCTCCCAGTTTAACAATCCATTTTTTTCTCCAAGGTGTTTAACAAATCATGCCAACCCAATTTATTATTCCTGGGTCTCTGGTTTTATCAATAATAGTGAAACTGAAACTGGCATTTTTATGTAACAGGTTATGCTTATAAAGGGCATTAGTTTCTTTATGGTGTTCAGATATTCTGAATTTAAGGGGTCTGGAAGTTTGCCCTATATAGAAAGCTGAACAGTTACAACTAGCTAGGTAAATCACCCAATTAGAAGTGCAATTGGCAAAAAAATCGAATATCATAGACCTGGGGGGTATTTTGACTACTGAAATGTTTAGATTTTAATATCCTGGGACAGTGAACGTAATGGCCACAAGGGTGGCAACCAATTAAAGGGTCACCTAACAAGGTGGCTTGGGTTGATTTTATATTGGGAGACTGCCCATGTTTGAAATGGTTGAAAATGTAGCAAGATTTTTACCTTTCCTAAATGAGAAAAGACATCTATCACCCAACAATTCACTCAGTCTAGTTGCACATGTCAAGATGTTCCAGTGATGTTGTACAGTATTCATTAGTGCCATGGTGTTGCGTCCATAAGTGGTAATTAATCTTGGGGGCCCACCACCTCTGTCACCCTTTTCTTTATAAAGAAGAAGGTTCTCACGCTCCCTATTGTCTACCACATGTTTCGTGTGTATAACTTGACCCATTTTGTAACCTCTAGCTATGGCCTTCCAGTGGGATTATATCTACTTGAACATATTGAGAACAGATTCCTGGGCTTTAACGCATCACTTGGGACATGTTAACCTTTCTGGTAACATTTCCGCTTTGACTTTTGGTTTATTTCATTAGAAACGCCATTATTGAATTTTTGGTAACTAATTCAATTGTTTTTTTTTGGCGGTTGTGTGTATAACTGTTGGTGACACTCTTTGGACTTTCTTTTCATCGGATCAAGATAAAGGCGATGATTGTTCACATGTTTCACACTACTATTGGGGCCAGTATATTTAAACAGTAGTTCAGCATTAGCGATGTAACTAAGGCAGGTTGTGCTTGGTATTCTTTTCAATAAATATTCATTTCATCTAGCTATGGCCTTCCAGTGGGATTATATCAGCTTGAAAATATTGAGAACAGATTCCTGGGCTTTAACGCACTACTTGGGACACGTTAACCTTTCTGGTAACATTTCCACTTTGACTTTTGGTTTCTTTCATTTGAAACACCATTACTGGATTTTTGGTAACTAATTCATTTGTTTCTTTTTGGTGGTTGTGTGTATAACTGTTGGTGACATTCTTTGGATTTTCTTTTCATCGAATCAAGACAAGGGCGATGATTTTTTACATGTTTCACACTACTATTGGGGCCAGTATATTTAAACAGTAGTTCAGCATGAGCGATGTAACTAAGGCAGGTTGTGCTTGGTATTCCATTTTAAACATGTGAGTGTGGACATAAATATACTTTTGGATCTACAGAATCATTCGCCTTATCGATCTATGTCTTCAGATTGATAACTTTGTTTATTTACTACAACAAGTATTTGTATTGGAAGAAACAAGGATGGTCAACAATGCGATTTACAGACTGGGGGACTTTACTCATTTTTGAAATTGGTTCTCTTATGAACAGTGCCTAATCGATCACAGGCTGTTACATATTTTCTTGTATTAACGGATTTAATATCCTGTACCTTTATAATTTTTGTGGTCTATTGACTATTACATATTTGATCCCATTAGATTAGTTAGATATTTTGTGTTTTTTGACTTTTTTTACGAAGATTGTTTATGCCGTCAGTTTTGTAAGCATTGGCATTATTTATTTAAGGTTTTCATTTTTATTTATTTATTTATTTATTTAACATTTGTTGACCGGGAATGTCCGACTAGGTTCCACAGAGCCTGTTTTCAGCGGAGGCCCGGGGAGAAATGCTCCAGATGCATGTCTTTGGAATGGACTCTAGTCTTTTGGTTGGATGGACCCATGATTTGGATTTATCCTCACAGATATGCATAACTGGCTGGACCTAGAGGATCATGCTATTTTTTGTCTTATGTTTAGACATAATTATAGTTTATGATTACATTTCTTGAATGTTGATTAATATCAACACATAAGCCAAGCCTCTTATGGTCATTCCTTGAAAAGCTTGTATTGGACCACATTACTGTATTATTTTTTAGTCTAGCTCCATGAATTTTGGCCTTGGGGTACACAGCATTAGTGGATCCCTTCATTCAATTCTTATTGATGTTCCCATTTTCATCCCTACACTAGTCACTGTTGACTATTGATTCTCGAAACAATTTGTATAATATTACATTTGGATTTTGTACATGTTTTCTATAGACCTGGGGCTTATTGGTTCACACAATGATTGGCTTATGGCCTATTGTTTTACATAATACAGTACTATGGGTTGTATCATATTTTGGTGATATCTTTGTGACCATATTATTTTGGGCTTAGTGCTTATTGATCTGTGTATGAATCGGCCATGGTCTTTTCTATACATAAAAATATAACAACAATAAGCAACACATTGTTTTCAGCTACAATAAGACAGTGGCTACTTTGTTTATTAATATTCCAGAACTTTTGGGTTCTGTTTTCAAAATATTTTGGAGTTTATTATTGATTCTGGGCCCATTTAGTCATTATTTTATTTTACCTTTCTCATACATTATGGAATTGGATAATTTATTAAAGGGCCTTGCTTCTGATAGGGAGGACTTATCGGTTTTCGGACTAGGGATGCTTGGAAAGAATGTGGAAGGCACTGCTGCTTGCCCCAATGTCGAAAGTTGTGAGGCAATCTTTTTGAATTTAAATAAACATATGCGTTTATTACGCAATAATGTTTGTCACTACAAGCTTTTTCGTGCTTATTTAACCAAAGGCATAGCACCACGTGGTTTACGTATTCGCACACAACCACTAGTCAGTAACCCTGATGACATTTTAATCAAACAGTAGGGGGAAGTGCAACAGCAGGCTTCTCTTAAATTTGTGGAGATACTAGCTAATCATCACAATAGGATCATAGACAAAGAGATAGAATCCATCACCCAGTTATGTGATATGGTCAAAAAGTACGAAGGACAACTCATCTATCATAGTAGTCTTAAGAATCTTGGTAAAGAGTTGATCACTCTGGAAACCCAGCTCAAGGAACGAAAGAAAAAGAAGTTCCTTAGGGACTTAGGGGATTATGATACAGGGGACCCCTTTAACATTGGTAAGGATAAACATGTTCAATTTACCCAACATAATCGGACACCTTTTAAAAGGAAACATACTAAATCTATTTTAAAAAAGGGCTCCATACACAACACAAATACATCAGGCGAGGAATCATCCTCTGGTTTAGAGACTGATTCAGTGGGTGCCACTGGCTCCCCAGCTATGAAAAGAAGGAATTCTACTGCCCTTACACCTAGGAGGGGGGGGGGGCAGGAAACATTGTGGAAGTAGAGAAAATGGAGACTTTGCTCCAAATGTTTGTACACAAGGAACAAATATAAATATAACCAATATTTCTACATATACCCTCACTGCCTCAGATGTTAAAATTCTGAATAAAGGACCATCATTCATACCTGTTTTTTTTTTTGTTTCTGAAGAAAATTTTGTTAATGATATACTTTCATTCTGCAGGAATCTTAATCTAAAATTATTTTTTCAGGAACAGACAACCTCAAAGATCACCGATGACTTTAAATAGCGCAAGTCTTCCTTTATACCCCCTATGAATCAGAATGTGTCCTTATTTCAAAATGCTATTATAAAGGATATTCACTTTCAGTTTAGGAACCATAACCCCTTGGCGAACAATATATCCAAAATATCTAGGGACAATATCATCAAGTTAGCCAATAATCATGCGTTAGTCATTATAGGGGCCGACAAGGGAGGGGCTGTAGTTGTACAAGACTGGCATCAGTACGATAAGGAAGCTAACAGACAGCTGTCTGATGTACAATATTATACTCACCTTGGTATCGACCCCACCCCCTTCTTTAAACAAAAAACTGATGATTTCCTTTCTTTAGCAGTAGAAGAGGGTATTATTAGCAATAACACTAAAACACAATTGACCATAACTAATCCATATCCACAATACATATAGTTTCTGCCGAAAATACATAAAGATTAAAAAAAAAACCCTGGTAGACCTATTGTCTCTGGCAGAAATTCACTCACTGAACCTCTGTCCCTTTTCCTTACCAAATACCTGCAACCACTTCTCAAATGTGTTAGAGCACGTATCAGAGACACCACAGAATTTCTTCACATCATTTCTGAGGTACAATTAGAACCAGATTGGTTGATGTGTACATTAGATGTCACATCTCTCTATACCAATATTCCACACTGGGGAGGGTTAGAAGCCTTAGAATATTGGTTAAGTAAAACAGAAATGTATAAACCAGGTTTTAATACACTGGTACTGTGTCTGACTGAACATGTGCTCTTGAAGAACATATTTTTCTATCGGGAAAAATGCTTCTTACAGATAAAAGGTACAGCTATGGGAGCATCTTTTGCACCAATATATGCCGACTTATTTATGGCTTATACTGAAGAACAGATTATTTATGATAACTCCCATAACTTATATATAGAAGAAATGGATATTTGGAGGAGATACTTGGATGATTGCTAGTTGGTATGGAGATTGGATACGGAATACCTTTTGGAATTCATCACATATCTGAATGAGAACAAATGGGGAATTGAATTCACGGTCAACTATGATAAAAACAAAATTATTTTTTTGGATGTTTTGGTGTCTAGGGCACCTGACCACACATTGACCACTGAAGTCTATTGGAAATTTCCCGAAAATAATTTGCTTCTCCATGCCACCAGCTTTCAACCACCCCATATCTGTAAGAATACTCCTAAATCTCAATTCATGAGAATGAAACGCATCTGTTCCAATAGTAACACTTATACACATTTTAAGGATGATTTAGTTCTTAGATTCAGGGACATAGGTTACAAAATGGGTCAAGTTATACACACGAAACATGTGGTAGACAATATGGAGCGTGAGAACCTTCTTCTTTATAAAGACAAGGGTGACAGAGGTGGTGGGCCCCCAAGATTAATTACCACTTATGGACGCAACACCAAGGTACTAATGAATATTGTACATCATTGCTGGAACATCTTGACATGTGAAACTAGACTGAGTGAATTGTTGGGTGATAGATGTATTTTCTCATTTAGGAAAGGTAAAAAATCTTGCTGCATTTTTCAACCATTTCAAACATGGGCAGTCTCCCAGTATAAAATCAACTCAAGCCACCTTGTTAGGTGACCCTTTAATTGGTTGCCACCCTTGTGGCCATTGCGTTCACTGTCCCAGGATATTAAAAACTAAAAGTTTCAGTAGTCAAAATACCCCCCAAGTCTATGATATTCGATTTTTTGCCAATTGCACTTCTGATTGGGTGATTTATCTAGCTAGTTGTAACTGTTCAGCTTTCTATATAGGGCAAACTTCCAGACCCCTTAAATTCAGAATATCTGAACACCTTAGCGAGATAAAACACCATAAAGAAACTAATGCCCTTTATAAGCATACCCTGTTACATAAAAATGCCAGTTTCAATTTCATTATTATCGATAAAACCATGAGACCCAGGAATAATAAATTGGGTTGACATGATTTGTTAAACACTGTGGAGAAAAAAATGGATTGTTAAACCGGGAGGTCTCTTTAAACCAGGACTTAATGAGCATCTTTAATTGATTACATGTCCTATGCATTTTGTATTTAAAGTATTTCTTAATTTGCTGTTATTCACACTAATGAAGGCTATGTACCTATACAGCCGAAACCGGTTTGTTTTTTAAGAATACTTTTATTAAAGTATTTTTGGTGCCATTGTATGCTGGTCTTTCTACTTTCTTGAAGTGCATTTACCTTTATTGAGACCGTGCAGCTGCCATACTCGCAGAGTTTTCTGCTGTTCCAGCTATTCAACTGGTACCAGAAGAGGAAAAGGGACAAGGTTTCTACTCGAGACTTTTCCTGGTACCCAGAAAAGACAATTCATGGCATCCTATCCTGGACCTTTCTACTCCAAAATTCAAGATGCTGACTCTTCACCAATTACTTCCTATGCTAGGCAAAGATGCCTGGTTGGCAACACTAGATTTAAAAGAAGCATACCTGCACATCCCAATCAGGGAATCTTGCAGAAGATACCTATGTTTCAAAGCAGGCTACACACTTCAAAGCAGGCTACACACAGTATCAGTTCTCTGCATTGCCCTTTGGCTTATCTGCTATGCCCAGGGTATTCACAAAGTGCCTAGCTCCAGTTATTGCATTTTGCAGGCAAAGACATATTCAAATATACCCATACCTGGACGATTGTCTAATTCAGGCAGAAAGCCAGGACATACTTTTGAATCATCTGGCCTTTGTACAAAGGTTCATAGGTTCATAGGTAGGTACTAGGCTATTGGCCCTAGGGCCTATATAAGCCTAGCCAAAAAGGTACCCTGGCTTTCACCACCCAAGAAAATTATTTTCCTGTGCCCCTGTCGAGCAGAGCCACAGAAGTGATTCCTGGGGTGAATTTCCTGTTTCCCATCCAATCATCAAGATTTTTCTTGAAGAGTGCTAATGAGGAGCTCTGTTTGACATAGATAGGTAGTCTGTTCCAGAGTATGGGAAGTCTCTGGGACAGGAATCTATCCCTCCAGCATGTTCTGTTTATTGTGGTGACAACGTTTAGGTCCCTAGAGCAGTTAGCTTGGAGGGACTGGGATTTCTTTAAGTGGAGCATGTCCAACAGCTCTGGGTTTGACATAGCTTTGTATGTTAGGCAGAGATCGTCTCTGAGTAGGCGATATGTGACGGAGTAAAGCTGGAGTTTTTTTGTGACGGTCTGCGTAGGGCATCTGTTTGAGGCCAGTAATCCTCTTTGTGAGGTATTTCTGTGGCCTTTACAGTTGTTGTAGATGTCTTGTGAGGTACATACCAAAAGTGGTGTTGTACTCTATAATGGGTCTAATGAGTGATGAGTAGAGGGGAACAATGACCCCTTTTTTTCTGGATGAGAAAGTTTTTGTGATGAGGTGAGCCACGTAGAAGGATTTCCTGACCCCTGTGGCGATGTGATTATCAAAGGAGAGACTACTGTCCACCTGTGTCCCAAGGTCTCTTATCACATTTTCGGCATTAAGTAGACTACCAGCTATGTGGTAGTTCATGTGTACAGAGTTTTTACCAAAGGGGATGACAATACACTTTTTGGCATTGAGCTTTAGGCCATGGCTTTGACACCAGGCATCTGTCTCAGTGAGGCCCTTTTGTAGTATGTCCACATCATTAGGAGTTCCAATTATGGCTCCTAGTTTGCAGTCATCTGCAAACTTTGTTAGCCAAAGACCTTCTGTGTTAGCCTGTACTTCAGAGAAGTAGATACCAAACAGGAGAGGACCCAGGACTGAACCCTGTGGTACTCCACTTGTCACTGGTCTGAAGTCAGATTTGGATTCTGCTACTTTCACAGTGTGGGTTCTGTCCATGATCCAGTTGGCAACCCATCTTGTGACATAGGGATTTATACCTAGTTTAGTGAGCTTATCTAGAATTCCAGAGTGGGGGGTGGTGTCAAAAGCCTTGGCGAGATCTAGATAAGCTGTGTGAACCACCTTACCCTCATCTATGGCTTTGGTGACTGCTTCAAAGAAGTCAATCAGGTTTAGGAGATGTGTCCAGAGTTTGGAGATTACCAATGTCTTTGTTTATGAGTTCCATGATGATATGTTCCATGGCCTTGCAGACTAGGCTCATCAGGCTAATGGGGCGGTAGTTCCTGGGGTCCGTCGTGGCTCCCCCTTTGTGGAGTGGGATAACCGTTGTGATGTACCATTCAGTGGGAAAAAAGCCTGAGATGAGGTTATGATTGAACATGGTACTTAGGTAAGGTGCCAGTTCATTCTGTAGTTCGTGTAGAACACAGCCTGGGATATTGTCAGGTCCCATGGATGCCGTGTTCTTGGCTTTGGAGAGTGTGTTTTTTACCTGTTCAGCCGTGATTACAGGAACTTTGCATTCTTCCGGTATAGAGATGGGCCCCCTAGGGGTGAGAGAGGGGTAAAGTTAGCACTGAACCTATCTGCCAGGATGTTGGCAATATCAGTTGGTTCTGTATATTTAGTGCCATTGTGCTGTAACTCAGAGCAGATCTGAGTGTTGCCATTGAGATTCTTGACATAGCTATAGAATGCTTTGTGGTTGTCTTTAGAGTCTGTGGCAATTTTGTTTCCGTAACTAGCTTTGGAGGATTTTATGAGGGATCTCAGCTTCTTACTGAGGATGACCAGGGAGTTCCTCCAGTCATGGGATTTTACTATTTTTTGCAACAGTTTCTTTCTTCTGTTGTAGAGTTTGTTTATGGCAGAGGACCACCAGATTAGCTTCCTTTTTTTGGAGGATAGCATCTTGGTTCTATTAGGGATAGCATGATCCATGCACTCGTGTAAGTGCTTATAATGTGCATTTGTGTAGGATTCAGCAGTCATACCTCTATTGTCCGTCTGCATGGGTGTCATGAAGTTTGCCACTTCTGTCTTAAGAAGTGTGAAGTTGGCTTTGGAGAAGTTTTTTTATGGTGGTTTCCCTAATTGAGGGTGGGGGTGGGATGTGGATGTCTAGGGTGATTAGCTTGTGGTCGGATCTGACTAACGAGGAATTGACCTCTGGTGTGGAACACCGGTTGCCCATGTTGGTAATGACCAGGTCTAGGATATTGCTGCCCCTGGTGAGGGTGTGAATAAGTTGATCCAAGGTGTTGGAATTTATGAATTCCAGAAAACGTTGAGCAAAAGGGTTGGTACATGAGTAGTTTTCCCAGTTAATGGTGGGGTAGTTGAAATCGACCATTATTAGGGTGTTGGGTTGTACCCTAATACTTTCCAGTGTATCAAGAAATGAGGAGTGGGAATCCTGGGACATGGTGGGGGGTCTGTAGCAAGCTACAATTTGGATTGTGGTCTTGCCCAGAGTTAGTTGCACTTGGATAATCTCGGATGCATTATGCTGTGCAACTAGCCTGGAGGTGTGGATATCCTTAATGAATATGGACACGCCTCCACCTTTAGTGCTTCGTTCCGGGTTAGGTAGCTGAAAGGTGTGGTATGAATTATAGCCTGGTAATGCAGGGGTGCTCTCTGGAGCCTTGAACCAGGTCTCTGTCACTGCACAGATGTCAATGTTCTCCATTTTAAGGAGTGCCTCGAGTGAGTGCATTTTGAGGTTTAGACTTCTAGCATTGAGTAGCATTACCCTCAGATTTTGCTTGCTTGTACCTGTTACAGTGGTGAATTTGTCATTTGAACCTTGCCTAAAAAGGCACTATAGGGGTGGCAAGAGCCTTAGCCAGTATCTGGAATCCCAAGGGCAACAGGTGCAGGCCATCTCTGGCAAAGCATCGTGGTCTGTCGATCATGTCATTCCATGCAGACAAATACTGGATCCCCTTAGAATGACACCAGAAGCTTAGCCAGTTGTTGAAATCAATCATTTTGTCCTTCTACTGTGGCATTATTCTGGGTGATGGCAGGATGCTACTCAGGGCTTGGGTCATACCTGCCTCGGCTACAAGACCGGAGAGTTCCTCCATGTCTCTTTTCATGTAGTCCAGGGAGATATGTCTCAGGTCATTCACACCAACATGGACAATGACAGTGTCATATATGTACTTGTTGTGGAGTGACCTGAGTGCATGCATTATGTGGCAGATCCTGGCACCTGGCAGGCAGCTGACAGTAACTTTCTCCTTGTTTAGCCTGGTGAGTGGAACATCAGTGTGCCTGACTATAAAATCACCTATGACTAGAGTGTTGGGTACGTTGTTATGCCTTATGGGCTGTGGTTGAGTGGCACACTGAGTTTGTGGGCTATGTGTTATTTAGGTTGTGTTGGGGGGTGGAGTTTGCTTGCGTTTTTGCTTTGGAGGTCCCTGATGCTTGGACAGGTTTTTATTGAGAGCCTCCGCGAATGTAGGTGTGTGTTTTGTGTTTCTATGTGTGTGTTTTCGTGGTGTAGGTTTTGAGGGATTATGTGATGAGTGTGGTGTGGTGCATTTACCTTCGCCTCTTGACTGTCTAGTCCAGTCTTGGGTGAAGAGAGCTTTGCTTCCAATTTGGGTATATAAGTGCATCTCTCACAGGTTGTAGTGTTAGGTAGTAGGAGGAGTGGGTTGTCTGTGTACATGAGGCAATTGCTGCATTGCCCCAAGATGCCCAGATTCATCAGGTAGACAGGAGAAATCACCGGGAGCTGACCCTTAGACATGCCTGGATAGTTGCTTATTTAATAAGTACTAAAAACTGCTTTCCTCTAAACAAGTGAGGAAAGTTGAGTGCTGTAGTAATTTGCAGCGTATTTAGTGCTTACAATGAGTTCTGAACAAGTGCTGACTTCAAAGAAACAGATTTGAGTGCTGAAACTAGAAAACTGGCTAGTTCTAAGAAACAAAATTGGTTCTAACTTGTCTGGGGTACACCATAAATGAAAAGAAATCACACCTGGTACCCTGTCAACAAATTATATTCCAAGGAGCAAGCTTGAATACATCTTCCCAGATGGCCTACCTCACGCCAGAGAAACAACTTCATTTGACAACCTACTTTAAACAAGTGGCCACAAAAACCCTGCTATCTGCAAGACAAATACTGCAAGACTTGGGGTTCATGGCCTCCTGCATTCTTCTAATTCCATATGCAAGACTGCATATGAGGAAACTACAGTGGTATCTAAAAAGCCTATGGTGTCAGTATTTTCAGGATCTAGAAGCAATGATTCCTACCATACCTTGCCTATGTCTAGAGTTCCTTTGGTGGGCAGAGGCCTGCCACCAAAACAAGGGACTACCCTTCACACCACCCCCTGCCACCCAAACCCTAACAACAGACGCATCAGACTATGCATGGGGGCACACTTGGTAGGAAAGTGCATTCAGGGCAAATGGAACCCAAGTCAAATGCACCTGCATATCAATCAAAAAGAAATGTTAGCTGTACAGAATGCTCTGACAGCCTTCAAGGACCACATTCTTCCAGGACAACTAATGCTAAAGACAGACACCACTGTTATGTGGTACATAAACAAGCAGGGGGCACACATTCTTACCCCCTCTGCAGACTAGCCATGGCATTGTGGAATGCAGCCTTGCGCTACCAATTGCACCTATAAGCTCAATTCCTGCCAGGAAAGTTAAATACACTGGCAGATGGATTAAGCAGAAACTTCATGGACCCACACGAGTGGAAACTGGAACCAAGGATTTTCAACATGTTGACAAGCAAATGGGGGAGCCCAGATATAGACCTGTTTGCCTCTCCCCAGAACTACCAATTGGACAAATTTTGCACAAGGACTCCCCAAAAACAAGCCTGGACAGTTGATGCTCTGTCCTTCAGCTGGAAAAACCTATCAGTCTATGCCCCCCCCCCCCTCTGCCTCTGCTCTTCAAAGTACTACTAAAAACCAAACAGGAAAAACCAAGGATGATTTTGATTGCTCCAGACTGGCCTTGCCAATACTGGTACCCCTTCCTGCGTAATGTGTCATGGTTACCCCCAGGGCACCTGCCTCAGACTCCTTCCCTGTTGTCTCAGCAGGAGAACCAGATTCTGAACCCTCCACTTCCAACATTGAAACTTGCAGCCTGGCTAATTACAGTAAACCTGTGACGGATATCATTTTAGAGGCAAGGAGGCCTAGCACTAAAAAATTCTATGCTGAAAAATGGAAAAGATTCTGTGCCTGGAACCAATCTCAAGGGATGAGCACAGCAGCGCCCAATTTACCTCAGATTTTGCAATACTTAACTGAGATGCTTTACAAGGGCCTGTCTTTTTCCTCCATTAAAATCCACACCTCAGCCATTTCAGCTCATTATACCACAGACCCCCCCCTCTTCTCTCACCCACTTCTCAAGCAGTTCCTCAGAGGGGCCAAACATTTGAGACCACCCAGGAGACCTCCTATCCCAGCCTGGGACCTTAACTTTGTTTTGGAGAAACTCACTCTACCTCCTTTTGCGCCAGCTGCTACTGCAGACTTAAAATGTATTTCTTGGAAAACAGCTTTCCTTTTAGCAATCACTTCAGCTAGAAGGTTATCTGAATTACAGACCCTTATGGCTGTGGAGCCTATCATCTTTCATGCGGACAGGGTGTCCCTCAGAACCAATCCATCCTTCATGCCCAAGGTGGTATCCATTGTGGCTCTTTATCAGTCCATTCATTTGCCAACCTTCTTTCCCAATCCACAGAACAAAGGGGAACGGATACTGCATTCCTTAGATGTACACTGACAACTCAGATTCTACTTGGACAGGACTAAACCTCAAAGGAAATCTAAACAACTGCTGGTAACATTTGCTGCAGGGGCAGTGGGGAAGGCTATTTCAAAACAAACCATTTCTAAATGGATAGGTCATTGCATTCATTTCTGCTATAAGCACCATGGAAAACCTATCTCCCAGGGGATCAGACCTCACTCCACCAGGGCTGCATCTACCTCTACAGCCTTTCTCAGAGGAATTCCTACCAGGGACATCCTGGAAGCTGCTACCTGGAGTTCTGTACATACTTTCACCAAGCATTATCATTTTCCAATTTTCTCTAAATCCAGGGCTGGCTTTGCCACTGCAGTCTTGCAGGGCCTTATAGCTGGTCCTAACACTATCTAAATTCCTCCTCCCAACCAAAGCTTTGGGAATCTACCCAAATGTAATGACTGCAACAGTGAAACATGAAGAACATAGTACAGTTGTGTACACTTACCATAAATGTAGATGTTCGAATGTATTCACTGTTGCAGTCCTGGTTACCCTCCTTCCAGCCCCCTAACTTCTTTTGGCTATACACCTACTTTCCTTTACTATGCTTAAAAGCCTTTTTAGTGTATTTGCTTTTTTGTTAGAGGTATATCATTGTACTTTTATACTTATTTGCTCCCCATTAGGGGGGCACCTGATATCTGGGGCAAGAAAAACTTATGTAATGGCATCGGCTGCATGTTTTATACCCCTGATGACCTGACGTCATGGAAAAAGGGACAGCAACTGATGCAGGACCCAAGACTTTGTTAATCAAGCTGACTGAGGGCTACCTGCAAGCAGATAACCCAAATGTAATGACTGCAACAGTGAATACACTCAAACATCTACATTTATGGTAAGTGTACACAGCTGTACTTTCTTTCACATTGGCACTAGAATGCTTATTCTGTAGTCATCTGGGATATGCCCTTCTCTCCATGCTGTCATGTGTACCCTCAGGAGCCTTTTCTTCCCTAACTCACCCAGCATCTTTATCACATCTGCTGTGACCTCATCTGAGCCTGCTGCTTTCCCTCTCTTCGTTTTCCTTAGTGCTGTTCTTACATCTTCTAGGGTGGGGTCCTCTTCTTCTTCCATCATAGGCTATGTCTGAAGTGCAGCTTCTGTGGAGTATTTTTCATTCAGTAGCTGCTGGAAGTACTCCTTCCATCTGCCTTTGATGGCATGTGGACTTGTGAACAGGTTGTTGCTGCCATCTCTTATGAAGGATGCTTTAATGACTATCTTCTTTATCTTTCTGTCTTTGCCTTGCAACTTGATGGAGTTTCTTTGTGCCATCACTTTTCATAAGTGGGCAGGGCTCCTCTAATGCCTTCACTTTACTATTGCAACTGCTCTGTCAGCCTCATTGTTAGTCAAACAGTATTCCTTCTTAGCCTGGTCTGTCTTTTCTCCCTCCCATTTTTTTTGCATTCTTCCTTTCTTTTGATAGACTTCTGCATTCCACCACCAGCTTTCCCCGCATACCTTATTTCCATACCTAGCTGAACTGCATATTTGTTTACAGTCCTCACACATGCTGTTTTGAGGGGCTGCCATTCTTCAGCTCCACCTATTTTCACTTCTTCTTGTGGTTCCAGAGCCCTAAGTATTTCCTTGGACTATTGCACTTTTTCATCAGTCATCTACCAGGTCTTCTGCCTGGTTTCTGTTGACCTTAGATCCTTCTCTGACCACTGCTTGCAGCTGATTATGGCAACCAGTGGTTTATGCTGTTGGCCAGCTGCTTCACTGGGGATAACATTGCAATCACGGATTCTATCCCAATGCCCTTTCCTTACTAGGATGAAGTCTACCGGAGTTGTATGCTGGCCACTCTTGTATGTGATCTTGTGACTGTGTCTCTTGTGGAATAATGTGTTGGCCACCATCAAGTCATTTGCCAGACAGAAGCCTAGAATAACCTCTCCTTCTTAATTCCCATTGCCTCATCCATGTGGACACAGGCAGTCCTCATATTCTGTACCAATATGTGCATTCAAGTCCCCCATTATCAACAGCAACTCATGTCGCCATGCTGTATTTAGTAGGTCCTGCAAAAGCTGCCTGAATGTATTCTTTTCCTTGTATTACAGTCCTATTTAATTGCAAGGTGGTTGGCATTGAGTTAATGAACAGGCAAAAGTGGATGGCATGAGGATGGGTCCTCGTGATCACCCTTGCAGTGATGTTTTGAGTTTAGGAAAGAAAACAATCGCATTTTACTGTAAGGGTTCCATTTGACAGATAGTGGAGAGTCTAGGCTAGAGGATATTCTTCTTTCGGCTTTTCCCGGTTAGGGGTCGCCACAGCAGATCACCTTGTCCGCTCATGATTGGCAGTGGAGTTTTACAGTGTCGAGTTGCCAGCCCAGCGCCCAACTTTCCACGGAAGGCACACACGCACTCACACCTAGGGCCAATTTAGAGTGTCCAATTGACCTGCAGCATGTCTTTGGGAGGAAACCGGTGCACCCGGAGGAAACCCACGCGACCACAGAGAGGACATGAAGACTCCGCACAGAAGGCACCCCAGCCGATGATCGAACCGGCGAACCTCTTGCTGTGAGGCGACAATGCTAACCACTGCACCACCGTGGCTGCCCAGAGGTTATTAAGATTGAATATGCTAAAAACTAAGTGGATGTTTGTGACTTACAAAGTCAAATACAACAACAGATAAGCATAAGCGAGGTGGCCTTTATTAGTTTTTGGTCAGATTGTAGCTGGAAGAGTGTGTAGTACTTCTGTCTTTGTTTAATTTCATCTGATAGTTTAGATTTGTTTAATATTGTGGCAGAAACAAGCTACATTCCTGCATTAGGGCACACCTAAAGTTCACAGTTTCAGTTTTGCTTCAGTCTTTGATCATTTCCATGTGTTTTCTTTTTGGCACCTGCAATGTAACCAGAAATACCTCTTTCTCTAGATCATATTGGGGTTACCTGTATTGTTAGCATGTACTTTTGGGTAATCCTGTTCTTTATTAAACTATGTTAATGTAATGGCAGAATATTGTATTGATAGAGAAAGGATGCAAGTTGATTGTATACAGCATTATACAATCGTTTGCTTAACTACAGTAGGATAGTTATGGGTTGGAAGTTAAATGTATCAGATAGTTTTGCATACTTTGTAATTGATAGACTGAATATACGCCAGATTTTACGCCAGATTTTTTATTTATTTTATTTTTAAGGAACATAGGATACAGACCTTCTGAGCCAGGAAAACAGTGAACAATGCTTAAGAAGTGACTGCAACATAATGTCTGTTTTCTGAGTTTCCTTAAGGTTTGTAGTACTCAAGGCAGTGTGGGGTAAGTAAGTTGTTTAACAGTAGGGCTGTGAATGCATTGCTGATAAATAATGGAGGGTATTTAGTGACAATGCATCTTGACAGTTGATTAACCTCTTTCCAGAAAAGTCATGGATTTGAAAAGTTGGTGGTATATCTATTATGAAAGTATAAGCCTTGGTCCTTCCTATTGCTCTATTGGATTGGTTTCAAAATGTTATTCAAGTGTTGTGGTCTAGTGGGGATAGTACTTTTTTTTTCTTTTTTTCCATTTTTGACTGGCCATGTCTCACTGTTTAAGGAGGTGTCAGAGATTGTGTATCATCCATGCATTCATGGGAGGTATGAGCTTTGCAAAATCTTAGCTCACAGGTCAGAAATGACTTTGAATACTAAGAATGGCTGTTAGAAAGGAGGCTGTATCATTAACACAGGCTATGTTATAAAGATATGCACTGTGTATGTGTGTGTGTGTGTGTACATATATATATATATATATATATATATATATATATATATATATATATATATATATATATATAAATGAAATAGCAGAGTTGCCATCAGTATTTGGATGGCACACTAATACAGATATTCACAGAGAGAAGTAGTTAATTCAGTAGGGAGCTGATATATGATACTAGATTTGGTCCAGTTGATTCTTTAATTATTTGTTATATTCCTGGGACAGAGATGAAGCTATTAAGGTCATGCGTACCATTTCCAGAAATTTGCTGTTAAGTCATTGATTATAAGTAGGTGTTTACTTTTGTATTTGTAAGTATAATTGTATTTATAAATCTGCATTGCATGTTCACCGTGCTAGTGTTATGTCTGGAGCTGTTCTCCCAATGAGTGTATTGAAAATGGGGCCTTCCAGATGTTTTTTTCCTCATTAACTACATACATACATTCATAACTACATACATACATAACTACACACATACATACATACATACATAACTACATACATACATAACTACATACATACATAACTACATACATAACTACATAACTACATGCATAACTACATAACTACATACATAACTACATACATACATAACTACATACATACATAACTACATACATACATACATACATACCATACATACATACATACAATAAAGGTAGAAACTCAAGGTGTGGAACCTGGCACTGCTTTAACAGACTGTATTTGAGGATGTATATGAGGTCTCCAACCCTTCCAATTCCAGTCGAATAGGTGATATAGACTAAAATAATACCGGATCTAAACTACAAGATATTCAGTTAAAAGTAATGTAATAAAAAAAGATTTTATTAAATGAAACTAATAAATAATTGAGTGGAATCCTTTTCAGCACTTGGTATTAACGTGCAGTAATAATGAAGGGAACAGGCAAAGAGTTTACTCTTGCTATACTTTGCCACCCCCCCCCCATTTAGTTACTAATTCCTTAAGTTGTTTTTTTTTGCCCTGAGAAAAGAAAGCAATTTTCAAATCAACATGAGCTGTATTATTAGCATGCGTAGTCTCAAAATACATCAGTTGCTACCGCATGTTTCTTTTTGTTATAACACCTGCAATCAGCAATGATGGCAGTATTTACAAAAGTCTTGCCCTTCAGTAAAAGTAGTGAAGTAACCAAAATCTCTCAGGGCATCACTCAGCAGCTGTGGAGAGGGACAGATGTTGCTGATAGGGATAATGAAAAAAAATTAATAAAATGCATGAGCTCAGTCTAATTAAATGACTCGCTCAGAGTTATGCAGGAGGCATATGGAGGAAGAAAGAATCAAACCTCATACCCTTGATTACAGGAAGCACCTTATTAACAGCTCAGAGCCTTAATCCTCTGTGCTAACTGCCAGAGGCTTGTACCACATGGTCTGGATCTAAAGGAAAAGATAGCTAATATTCATAACCAGATTCTGCAGTATAGCAAATGTGTTAGAATGCCAGCAAGACCAAAGGCAGACAGTTGTATCAACATCTTAGAGAAAATGTTTGATCTTTTGCTCTCTAAGTCCCTCTAATGAGGGAAGACATTCTGGTGAATAAGATGTTACATGTAGAATTTCAAAAGGAGGAGTTGTTGAAAACTGTTTGAAGGAAAAAGGAGCCACAAAAATTATATATTTATTATAATGGTTTTCCGAAAGTTCTTGAGAATATAAAAGAAATTTAAGTTTCTTTTGAGGAAGTCATGCATTAAAACATTCATAGCGGTGTGGTGAGGTGCTTCCAGCTTTCTGATATTTTTGCCTGACTACTTGTATTAGTTTAATGTGATACTGCATCAATATGAACTATGTTTCCATATGGGAAAAAGGTTGAATTTAATGACCACAGCTATTTGTCAAATCCTTTCAACAGAGTGTTGCAGTTGCATGAGCAAGGTTTTAGATGTTTTCTTCTTTCTACTTTAGACCCATATTAAGACGTTAGAAAGTGGCTGCGAAAACAGGAATTGAGGAATAGTTCCCTTTTCTGTATGCCACCAAGATCAATACAAATGACTAATTGCCATCAAAGACTGATCAAGGGTACAACATCTGGACCAGTAGAGGACTGCTGCCATGCTAGAATCAGAGAACTTTGAAGATATAACCTTTGTCATTTGACCATGGAATGAGACATTTGATTTACTTTATCCCAATTTTCAGTTCTGTATTAAGCTACTTTAGAATATAAATGTCCATTATGGAGGGAGGGAAGACGTCCACTAATAATTTAGGTTCTGGATCATTAAAGCTACAGAATCATCTCAAAAACATGCAAAGCCATCAATCTTATCCTGAGCAATCCATACCAAACTGAGTGGTCTGTCTGGTTATAAAGTCTTGACATATCTAGACAATAAAAATATCCAATACAGGAGTTCAGTAGCATGTAAGTCAAGTAAATCTTTCATGTTGTCTCTTTTGGAAGGAAGTATATGAAAATGTGTCTATTTATTTATTTGTTTGTTTGTCGTTGTTTACCTGGAAAGTCCGACTGGGTAATACCCATTTTCAGATGTGGCCCAGGGAGAAAAGCTCCATTTGCATACATTGCATTATACGAAGTTCCAATCAAAAACAGAGTAGCTACATTTCTATTTACATTTATACATAAACAGTACTTACATTTATACATTGTAAGATTTTACAGAGGTGAAAGTTACTAAAGAGAAAGCATACGTGGAACTTAGTGGATTGTATTACAGTAAGCAGTTATGTAAAAAAATTGTTTTGTCACTTCATTAAGAGGTTAAGAATATTATGTTTATATTTCACAGTGAACACAAATTTTTAACCTTGTGATGAGCATGTATGGGACCAGGACTGGGTAAAATGTGTGGTTTAAAACTACTGAGTTTGTCGGAGAGTTTTATTTGCATGGGGATACTATTCCAGAGTTTAGCAATGCATTGGGAGTAGAGCAAGTCTCCTACAACATTATTTGACTTATTTGTAAGTAATAAGAATTTGTTACTACAATGGAGAGTAGGGTAATAATAAGTTTTGTAGTGAAAGACATTTTTCTGAATGATCATAGTAAGTTATGAGGCTACTGGCCCTGAGGCCCTTATAAGGCTAGCCAATAAATTAGCTCATGTTCATACAAGTCAGCACCCAATACCTGGGTCCAGCAGGCATACAGGTAGAATCCCAGGAGTGTATTTTCTATTTCCTATCCAGTCATCCAGGTTCCTCTTAAAAAGGGATAATGAAGTACTCTGCTTGATGTGGAGAGGGAGTCTATTCCACAGATGGGGGAGTCTCTTGGAAACACCTTGATGAATAAGCTTGTGTGCTGTAGTTAGTTGTGAATATATTACAGTCATGCAGTTCAAGCCAGTTTAAATGGTGGGTCCTATGATGGAGACTGATGGCAAATTCAGCTAATTTAGTGTAGTAGGAGGCAAGTTTCTTTCTTTGAGTATTTTTTAAGTTTGTTAGGACAGGAGCAGTGTATAAGAGAGTCAGCAATAAGAAGGTGGTGGATAGTTTTTCTTGCAATATCTGTAAGGAATCCATGGATCCTATAAAGGGAGCCTAATTTCTGGTGTGTGGACTTAATGGTGTGCAGTATATGGCAGTCATATTTGAGGCTGTCAGCTATTATAATGCCTAGAAGTTTACTGTGAGTTATAGTTTCACTGAGTAGTATTATTTGCTGACCTTGTGGAAAAAGATTGCTTTTCATTTTGGCAACTTTTTGAAGTGAAAAGTATTAACTTAGTTTCCGTGCCGTTGAGTAGGAGGTTTGATTCTTTGAGCCAGGTTTCTATGGTCAAGAAATATTTTTGGGTAATGTCTTACAGCTTATTTATTGTTGAGGCCACACATATTAATGCTGAGTCATCTGCATACTGAGCTAAACTAGCACTGTGAGTGGAGGTGTGGAGGTCATTAATAAATATATTAAACACTAAAGGACCCAGGATAAAGGCCTGAGGGACATATGTAGTAACCGATTGAAAGGATGAGTAGGTTTGTTGCCATTTAATGGCTTGTTGCCTTCCAGATAGGTAACTAAGGAACCACAACAACGGGTATTGTGATAGTCCTATTGAGGAGAGTCGAATGAGCAGTTGGTGGTGCGAGACAGTATCAAATGCCGCTGACAGGTCTAAGAACATGGTGGACACAAGCAGAGTATAATTTCTATGTCAGCGTATTATATTGGTAAAATGTAGTAGAGCAGTAGTTATCCTGTGCTGGGGTCTAAAGCAATGTTGTGTTTCTGAGAGCATGTTATTTGAGGTTAGGTATTGCATCAGCTACATATGGATGCATTTCTCTAATATTTTGGAGAGGGGGAGAAAATTGCTATTGGTCTGTAGTTAAACTCTATAGATGTGCTGTCTTTGTGCAGTGGTATGATGTAGGATTTTTCCCACAGTGATGAGATGTATCCTTCTGCTATGGACCTGTTAATTAGTATGAACACAGGGAAGGCTATGACTGCTGCAGTCATTTTTAGATAGTGAGCGATGGCAAATGAAGCAGGTTGAAAACTTGTCACGAGACAAACAATCAGTGACTTAAAGTAAACAGCCAGAAATCTGCTAAGAGATAAGTAAAAGGCACAATGCAGTTTAAATGACCTCTGTAATAGTAGATGAATGTCTTGATTTTGTTGCTCTAGGATGCAGTTTTAGTAGGAGAGTTAGTGCCATATCAAATTAACCTGACTAATGGTGATAACAGTAAAAAATTGCACTTGACTGTTTGAGCTGTGTAATGTAAGGAGGTTTCTATGGACTTTGAAATGCAAAGTCCAAAAGCCTATCTCAACCTCCACAGACCAACAAAACATTGAGACAAAGTAAGCCAGAATCCAGTAGTTTAACTCTGGAAAAATACTGTCTGAGAACTCAAAAGTGGTTACATAAGAAGAGAAATAAACTTTAAGGAAGGGAGACACTGGACTGCTGAAAACAATGAATTGAGCACAGTTAAAGGAAAAAATACCAGTGGGACTGCTGTGGTCTAAGAAAATGGAGCTGTTATAGTGGACAAAGCTCTTTGTTTTGGGCTGCCATAATATTTATAATTTACAAACAAATATAGCCTACAGACTGGTGTTCAAACTGCAGATTTCACTGACACATACATATCTATTTGCTTGCAGAGACACTTCTATAAAAAAATAAAAGCAGACTAAAGAGACAGCTGAGTGTACTGAGTCGATGTCGACTGTGCACAAACACTAGCTCAGAGATTAAATGGGTTTAGCAACTGTCTCAGGCAAAGAGAAATATGAAAGGAAGGGCCGAGACCAAGGGTGGCTTCCTTGAAGGCATGCATTCTGTATTTCATCTGATATCTTTAATGCTTTCTAATATGGTCTTAACATGTTAGATCAATCAGGAACAACAACAGAAAGAGCCTGAATGCACATTTTCTGTTACTAAGCCAATTAAGGGACTACTATATTACACACTTGCTTTATACTTTATCTTACACTGTGAGAGAAAGTTTTGGACTAAACATGACTTTCATTTCCTCTATTTGTTGACAGTAGTGCTTGCAAAAAGTCATCACAATATCAAATACGAGCACACTGATTTCTCAGCCCTACCAGCTTGACTATTGTAAATTGAGCATATACCAATGGAAAAAAAGTACAGTGACCCGGACTTTCTTCCATTAATATATGCTACCAAAATTTTACTTTTGTTTCGGCATTATTGTACATCGGCGATTGCTTTGTTTTTAAGAAAAACTTACAAAAACAGAGACTTCAAATGAATAAGACAGATGGGAGAGAGAAATATAAAAGGATAATCAGGCATATTATGCAAAACTAAAGAAACATACCCTATTATCCTTTTTTTTTTCTTCTGTTCCATCTCTCCTGTACACTGAAAGTCTCCCGATTTTTTTTTTTATTTAAAAACAAAAAAGAGCAACAGAAAATTTCCTTTCTCTGTGGCTTCCTTTAGACAGTACTGATGCGTAAGTGTGGGAACAAAAGTCCTATACACATGTGCAGTACATCAGGAAAGCCCCAGGATACTGGGGAAAATGCAGAAGAGCAGCACAGCACCATTATACAAGGACATTATTTAAGAAAAGTAACTAACTTTTTTTAGATAATGTCATGGTATAATAGCAATAACCCATGGCTGGATGTGGAAATCCTGGATTTACCAACAAATGGCTTTGTTTGGTCATTCGGGCTTCACCCTCATGGCCAAACCATGCCAACTTTGGGTAAATTCAACATTACCCACACCCAGCCATGGGTTATTGCTATAAGGTAAAACAACTAAGCCTCATTATTATGCATGATTCCATTAATTTATTTCAGTGCACATGTGAATAATAGAGCTTGTGATGCTTCAATTTAATGTAATGCTACTTTTTTCTAGATTAGTATGTATGCGCTCAAGATAAGCAATAAAATGCAAAACTACAAATTCGGCATAGTTAGAAGGATAGGGAAATGGAAGAGAAATTCCAAATAAATATTTCAAATGAATAACTCAGGCAAAGAATGCAATTGTGCAAATTCCAGCGAAGCATGCACACAAAAAACAACCAAATAGTGCATGCAAATACACAAATGTTTTTAATAAATAGAGTATATGATCTGTGGAGTTTAACTATGTTATTTAATTAACTCAAATTATTTAATAAAATTAAAGTGCAAAGTCAATGTTTTTTCCAAGTAATCATTTACGTACATTGTACAATGAAAACCAAATAAGACTTAAAAATCAGTTAACCAGTAATTAGCCTAAAGTTACAATTAGAAAACCTATATGTTATGATGTCACATAGGTCCCCTGGCTCCAAATGTATTATAGAAACAATGATTACTTTGCTGAAACAGGAAAGTATTAAGACATTCTGAAACCATTTTGCCTACAAAGACAAACTAGCCCCATGGAACTGAAATAGTAGTTAATGTAATCCCCCTCCATAAACATGTCAATATGACAAGCCTTGAAAACAGTAGGCCAATTAGCATGGTATTGGTAATAGCAAAGGTCACATAGGGCATGGATAATGATTAATTAATGTCTTAGCTGTCATATATAGATAAAGTGCAACACAATTTTTAAAATGTAGATCATGACTGATAAAGCTCAACAATTTTATTAATTTTATTACTAGTTCAGCAATTTACTGAATAAAGGGGTAATACAATGTTATGTACAATGATTTAAGTAAAGCTTTGAAGAGATGTTTATAAACAGGATTACTGGTAAAAGAGAAAAGAAGACTATGAATTGCTTTAGCATAGTCAAAGCTGCAATAAATGCCTAAAAGCCTGTCAGTAAAAAAGACAGATGTCTTCATATAGTGGCAGTCACAAAAATATTGTGCACGGAGATACATGACTTGCCTAGACATATACTAGGTGATAGAATTTAAAGGGCAGGCAGGCAAAATGAAGAGGAGACATCAGAACTCCTGATGAAGGAATATATCAAAACAACAGAGACAATATGAGACATCTTGAATGACCCTGGGGCCTGCAAATGAAGATTCCAATTTGTGAGGGAGGACTTAAACATGAAAACGCTGCAAACGTATTTAGAATTGTAACTTCCAAAATAATTGCACTGAATTTGTTATTTAGCAACATAATCTTTTCAAATGCTTCATTCAAAACTGTTGGACTGCATTCCTTATCGCATATCATCATTAACCATGACCATCATTCTTGGAGATGTTAATATAGGTTGGAACTCCCTTACTGGTCACTCACCCCAACATTTCATAAACCTGTATGGATTCTCACAACTGATCACAACCCTTACCAACTACAGTAAAAACACTACTGGTTCCACAATTGACTGGATCTTGACCAACTCTCCTAACAACTACTGTAACCCTTCTACCTTCCCTGACTCTATTAGTGACCATTCTCCCGTCTCTATCTTAAGGCACTCTCCTCATTTCTCTAAACCCCATCTCTACAACGATTGTGGGAAACTGACTAACTTTTCACCTGAAACCTTTAACTATAGACTCTCTGCTATCAACTGGTCTTTCCTAAAAACTCTCCCGCTCAATGATGCTGTTAATAACTTCAACCATATTTTCCTTGCTGTCCTAAACTCTCTTGCTCCAACTTGCAAAATCAGAATCAGATTTAATTTTGCACCCTGGCTCTCCAAAGCTACTCATGCTTTGATGCATGAAGGAGATGCTCTATGCAAAAAATAGCAAACCACTAAAACTCCCCACCTTTCTCCAAGGTTATAAGTAACTCAGAAATCATGTAAAAAATGTATTATTTTGGATAAACACCAATGTTTCACTAAATTTCAAAGCTGTCACCCAAATGACCCCAAAAATTCTGGAGTACTATCAACTCCCTGCCCCACACTGATTCTTCTACCATCCCTAACCCTTTCCCCATCACACTCCCTCTGAAACTGCAGACTTACTCAACAAACACTTCATAGAGAGCATCTCTAAACTCCTACTCTCTGGTAACTCTGCTCTTCCCAACTCTTCTGTGTCACCCTCACCTCCCCCTAAACCTCTATGTTCCTCTGCCTCTCAGCCTTTTACCATGCAACCTGCTTCTACTAAATATATCAAATCCCTGCTTCTTAAACTAAAACCATGTTCTCCCTCCACTGATAAACTCCCTCCCTCAATTTCTGAAAATTGCTGCTGACTGTTGCATATCCTGTATCTACCTTAATCAACCTCACCTGTTTTCCCTGTTCAATCACAGCCTCACTTCAGGCTTTGTCCCTACTGAATGGCACACTGCTACAGTCATCTCTCTCCACAAAGGAGGAGTGACTACAGACACTTTGAACTATCGCCCCATTAGCCTGACAAGTGTGATATGCAAAGCTTTGGTACGCATCATCATGGACCTAATAAACAAAGATATAGGGAACCTCTAAACTCTGGATCCCACACAGTTTGGTTTTGTGAAGGTAGATCATGCCTGCTCAACCTGGTTGACTTCTTTCAGTCAGTCACCAGAGCTGTGGATGAAGGCAAGGTGGTTCATACAGCCAACCTTGATCTGGCCAAAGTTTTGATACCATTCCCACTCAGGAATCATAGAAAAACTCACTAAGCTAGGCATCAACCCCTATATCATTAGGTGGGTTGCAACCTGGCTCACAGATAGAACCCATAGTGTGAAAGTAGCTGACTCCAAGTCAGACTGTCGACCAGTCACGAGTGGAGTCTCACAGAGTTCAGTCCTGTGTCCTCTCCTGTTTGGTATCTACTTCGCTGAAGTTCAGGCCAACACGAAAGAACTCTGGCTGACAAAGTTCACAGACAATTGCAAGTTGGAAGCCATAATTAACTCCCCAAGTGATGTTGACATCCTGCAGAAAGGTCTCACTGAGACCAATGACTAGTGTCAGACCCATGGCCTTAAGCTCAATGCCAAAAAATGTGTTGTCATCCCTTTGGGAAAAACACGGTTCCCATGAATTACCATATTGATGATAGTCCACTGAACACAGAAGGTGTCATAAGAGATCTGGGAACAGGTTGACAGCAACCTCTCTTTTGACTATTGCCACTGTGGTCAGAAAGTCCTTCTATGTGGCACATTTCATTACTAAGGGTTTTGCATCCAGGAAGAAAGAGGTCATTGTCTTCCTCTACTCTTCCCTCATTAGGCCAATCATTGAGTACAATGCCCCATTTGGCATGTACCTCACTAGACACGTACAACAACTGGAGAGGCTGCAAAAATACCTCACAAAGAGAATCTTAGGCCTTAAACACTTGTCCTATATGGATTGACTCAAAAAACTATTCTCTGCCTCATATCGCCTACTTACAGGCGATGTCTGCTTGACTTACAAAGCCATGTCTGACCCAACTCTGTTAGAAATGCTACATCTAAAGAAATCCCAATCCCTCCACACTACACACACCAGAGACCTCAACCTCATTACCACAGTCAACAGAACAAACTGGAGAGACAGGTTCATAACCCAGATACTGCCCATGCTATGAAATAGACTTCCCATACATGTCAAGCAAAGCACCTCACTGGCCCTCTTCAAGAGAAATCTTGATGAGTGGATGGGAAATAGAAAATTCACCCTGGGGATCATCACTCCAGTGGCTCTACTTGACAGAGGTACTGGGAATTAAGGTCGGGTGGCACAATGCCAGGGTAATCCTATGGGCTAGGCTTGTAAAGGCTCCAGGGCCATTAGCCTAGTACACACCTATGAACCTAAAATGTGACCCACAAGTTTTATGCTTTACAAATTTTAATGGGGGTGATGTTTGACTTTGACATGAATTACTGAAAACCTCTGCCATCAGGGACACAGACACCATACCAGGGGTGAATTTATAATTTCCCATCCCATGGTTCAAGCTACTCTTAAATATGGTAAGGGAGGAAACTCGCTTCACGTGGATGGGGAGACTATTCTATAGAATGAACATTTTCTGAGATACATATCTGTATTTCCAACATATCCTGTTTATGTCACAAGCAAAATTCAAGTCTTTGGATCTAGTATGTATGATGCTTTTTGTTATGTTTATGAGCAAAGAGGATCATGAGAGCTGGGTCGAAGGATGCCTTGTAAGCCAGGTGTAGATCGCCTCTCAGTAGTCTGAATGAGACCAAGTAAAGAGAAAGGGCATTGAAGAAATCTGCATAAGATGTTGTGTTTACTCCTTGCATTCTTTTTGTAAGGAACCTTTGCATACATTCCATTTGTAGCATGTGTCTGATCAGGTGCATGCTGAAGGGGGGGGCATTATACTCTATGATGGGTCAGATGAGAGCCAAGTACAGTGGTATGATCACCTTTCTGGACCTAGATGCCACGCCCTTGCTCATAGATTGAGCAATATAGGAGGATTGTTCTCACTACCCTGGACACATGTTGGCTGAAGATTAGGTTAGTATTTATATGAATTCCCAATTCCTAATTAGTGCATCAACTCTTAGGGGTGTTTTATTCATGGTGTAGTTTCCCAGAGAGTCTGTCTTCCCAAAAGATTTTGTAATTCATTTCTTGGCATTTGAGTTTTAGGACATGACTTTGGCACCATTCACGTGTCTGTGTTAGACCACCCTGTAGGATGTTTTCATTTTGGTGGAATTCTATGACTGCTCCCAGCATGCAATCACATGTGAACTTGGTCACCATTCTCACTACCTTATGGAAGAGTTAACATAATTATTAAGTCACCTATGTCAAAGAAATCTAAATGCATTTTTCTGAATGAGTGATCAGGGGTAGTCTGAAGAATGGCTATGGACATGACCATCATATACTTTAATTAGCCACTTAATAGAGTTTTGGCTGTAGTGTTTCTTCCAACATGATCACCTAGATAAACAGTTGCTGAATAACATAACACATTTGATAAAAGCAAATGGAGCCTCTTCTGAAGGAGAGTTACAACCCTCTTATGTAAGTGTGTAATTATCACATCTCTTTTTAATACCTTTGAATGCTATGCTATAGAAAATCTTAAAGAAAATATTTATTTTGCAGGGGGTAGGTTATTTTAATAGAGTACAAAGGTATACGTGGTTATGTTTAAAGAAATAATCAGGGGCACATAAACTCACCATATCAAGTACAAAGTAATGCAACTAGAAATTAATAACCCGGAGGAGGAGGACTAAAGAGCAGCAGGAATAAGGTAGTAACAACTGAGAACAAAGTACTCTGTTTCTATCAGATGAAGTAAATGTAAGCAACGCTTGCCAACGTTATGGCACAGATGGATAAATTTCTGACTGCATACCAGAAGAGCCAGGACTGACTACAGCCCTGGGTGCGGAAACAGCTGATGAGGAAAAGTAGGAAGGAGGTGCTACAACTGATGACCCGCCTGTGCTCCATTCTTAATCCCCATCCTTTATAAAGATGTGGTTAATAGTCAGTATTGTCCACCAGAAGGAGTATACCCCCATGCGGTAATGTGTGATTCTAGGTACCAGACTAATGTAGGGGGGAGAGGGGTGAAATTGAGTCCTGGGATGGCTAGATAGGCAGATCTGGGAAAAAGAATATAGAAAAAAAAATAAAACAGTGCAAAGAAGCAGCAATAACACATAAAGGATGCTGGGATGCATAAAAAGAGGTTTCACCAGTACTAACAATAATAGTGCTATTTCTCTATAGAGACAATTTGTAACCACTGGCAGGACAGCTGTCTAAACAGAAAAGACAGAAGATATTCACAGAGTGCAGTGGAAGTAGTATATAGACTACATGAAAATCTTACAAATAAGGCAGAGAGAACTTAATATGTATTCTTTTCGAGGAAAGTATGTGGCATACATGGAAGAAATATAACAAGAAAAAAGTACCTTCCAAAAAGGTAACAGGAAACAAAACAGTGTTTCACAAGGAGTTATAATACACAAAAAAATGCTGTCTAGTGAGAATTAATCTATTAAGAAAAATCTTTAAATTTATCAGAAAATGTAAAGTGTTCCAGTTGTTCCTTGAATGTTTTTAACATGTTATGCAACTGCATTTCTAAATTCTGGCTTTTACTTGAGATCTTTGTATAAAAGGTTTTGGTACTAATAGGAGGTTTACTCATGTGTGACCAACCATCAAAATAATATTTATTTATTGACATTTGTTTACTGGGAAAGTTCAAATGGGTACAGGTGCCCTTTTCCAGTGGATGCCAGTGTAAAAAGTTCCAAGGTAAAAAATTTAATACAATCATTATTTGCAATAAAAAAATTTCTAACACATTTTCAGTGAATACATAGTATAGTAATTTAGTGGTACTTACGTATTATCTCAACCACATTTCCGCTGTTGCGATAATACACATGATGGCCTGAAAATGAGTGTTTGAAGTAACTTAAGCTGTTCTTTTACATGATTTGTGTCTGCTTAGTTTTGCAGTCAAATTAAATGAAATGATGTCTGAGGATTTATGATGTAATACTACTGTATTTTTTTTTCCAAGAACTGTATTGTCGTTGTGTTGGTTACTGCAGCTCCTGGAAGAAAACATGCAAGCGTATGGATTAGTTATTAAGAAAATGCAAAGAAAGTCAGAGAGGGAAGAGTGATTGAGATTAGCAGCACAGCTATGGTTATGTTTACACTGATTTTTCTTTCACAGTGAAGGTTGTTTTAAGAAGGGTCATCAAGAACAATGGCAAAAGTTAGTGTCGCTGTGGCTGTAAGCATTGTTAATGCACAAATGAGATACCTCCACACATGCTGGCAGTAAAGTGCATACAGCCACAGCGACACAATTTTTTTCCACTGTTCTTGCAAACCCTTCTTAAAACAACCTTCACTGTGAAAGAAAAGACAATTCCTGAAATTTCTACAACATTAACGGTCAGGTTTCTACATCGGGAAGCAAGTGGTATTATCGCGGAAATGTGATTGCGATAATACGTAAGTACCGTAATTAGTATAATAAAATTTGTATTGATATTCATAAATATTTATATACAAGCATTGTACTGAGATTTTACAGATAGAGGAGTGGTGTATAAGATGGGTAGGAATGATTTATGAAATACATTTGAGTGAGGTATTGCTGGGAATAAGCAAGTTTAAGTGTTAACAGAAAGGGCGGCTGCAGTGGTGCAGTGGTTAGCATTGCCACCTCCCAGCAAGAGGCTCTCCGGTTTGATCCTAGGCTGGGGTGCCTTCTGTGCGGAGTCTGCATGTTCTCCCTGTGGTTGCGTGGGTTTCCTCTGGGTGCTCCAGTTTCCTTCCACATCCCAAAGACATGCTGGAGATGGATTGGACACTCTAAATTGGCCCTAGGTATAAGTGCTTGCATGTGTGTGCCTTCTGTGGAAGGTTGGGTGCCGGTCTAGCAACTCGACACTGTAAAACTCCATTGCCAATCATACGCGAAAAGGTGATCCGCTGTGGCGACCCCTAACCGGAAAAAGCTGGAAGAAGTGTTAATAGAGAAGTAGCAATGGAATGGTAATTTGGTTGTGCTAATTAGAAGTAGATATAGTGGTTTTAGTACTACAGTAAAGTGAAGTATTACAAGGGGATAAGCAGGTTAAGTGATTTATTGATAATAGTGTGCACCTTGCATGTGGGTGTACCTTGTGTTTGTCAATGAAAATGAAGAAAGCAGTGTTAAAAAAATGGTCATGATGGTCATCTGGGATTTAGGTGTGACACTTCATTGATCATAGTCCTTTGAATCCTAATCATATCATGCAGCGGAAATAAGTGTTTTCATCAGTGACCTGCCCTACCCTGGAGAGCGGTGACAGCACCCGTTCAATGAGGCAGGTGTTGTGATGTCGTCATTCATCCACTTTGAGCTGTATAACCCTGAAGAACAATTCAACAAATTCTGATACACCCAAAAAAAAAAAAAAAGATATATATATATATATGTATATATATATATATATATATATATATGTGTGTGTGTGTGTGTGTGTGTGTGTGTGTGTGTGTGTGTGCATGTATATATAAATATATACTGTATATATGTATATGTATGTATATATAAAAAAAAAAATATATATATATATATATATATATATATATATATATATATATATACACACATACACACACACACACACACATATATATATATATATATATATATATATAGACATATATTTATATATATACACACATGCATATATGAACTGCGGCGGTGGTGCTGCGGTAGCATTGTCGCCTCACAGTAAGATGCTGTCCTGTTCGATTCTCAGCTAAAGTGTCTTCTGTGTGGAGACATGAGTGAATGGATGTACCTTCATTGAAGGTTGTGTGTCAGGGCTGGCAACTTGGCATGCAAAAATCTATTGCCAATCATTAGCGGACCGCAGTTCCGCTGTGGTGACCCCTAACCCGGGAAAAGCCGAAAGACACAACAACAACATATACACATGCATATATATGTATATGTATATATAAATATATATAAAGATATATAGATAAATATACATATGTATATATATATATATATATATATATATATATATATATATATGCATGCATGCATGCATGCAAGTGTATTATCATTGAACATATATACTATCAACACTCCCACTATCGAAGTAAACATCAAGCACACACAATCATATACACACAAACTAACAAAACACACATCCTTATCTACTGCACTCTACACCTAACTACCTAAAACTATTAGACTTAAATTCTCAAAATATTCAAATACACACACACACACACACACACGCACACACAAGAAGCATATTCACATTTACAAAGCTGATACCCACAAAAAGAAGTTATCTGACAATGTTATCAGCTTCTTAAAACTTACAAACCTAAACCAAAATCTACACATGCACTCACACTTACACAGACATTGCTCAAAGAAAATGCACATCTTCTGTATTCTAGGCTCCACCTGTTCACACCGCATATTTTATATATACCAAGTCGACAGTCACATTGCCATGACTACAATGAATACTGCATTTTGTTGCTATATTCACTATAAGCCAACACAAATACAACAGGGATCAATCAACCCTTATTTAAATAAAAAATTAAAGCCATGCAGAAAGTTAACTAGCTGTGAAGTCAGCAAACTGCAAGGTAGTCATATATGTATCTGTTGTTATATCTATACCTGCATCTATAGCTGTAGATATATTTATATCTATAGGCACCAAAACTAATGTTCAAAAAATGAATGACTGATTAAACTACACTTATTTGTGATCATTAAGTATCAAACTGATGGTAGAACAGTAACAATCAAAGCTTACTGTTTTTCTGTTAAACTGCATGACAGGATTGCTTCACTATCCCTGCTCCATCCTTGCTTCTTAAGTATACTAATGCTGAGATTGCTTAATCTCTGAGAAAAAGGAAGACATCAACATGTCACAGTTTTTATATTTAAATACAAATATAACAAACTTCACTTCTGTGATTGTACATTAGGGTGACAGTCGCAAATAACTTGAAGTTAAGCCTAGCAGACAGACACACACACAGACACACACACACACACACACACACACACACACACACACACACACACACACACACACACACACAGACACACAGACACACAGACACACCGACACACCGACACACAGACACACACAGACACACACACACACACACACACACACACACACACACACACACACACAGACACACACACACACAGACACACTGGGGATGCACAAGCCAGTGTATTTCTTTGTGCCGGTCACTAGCCAGGATAAATGGGGAGGGTTACATCAGGAAGGACATTTGGTGTAAAAATATTTGTCACATCTAATATGCAAACTCAAAAAATACTGGTACACAGGCTCGAGGCCTTGAATACAATGACAAACCACAATTCTTTTAGCATACACCTTTATTTGACCGCTTTCATCCTAAGACTTCTTCAGAACTCAATACAAATCACAAATTTCTTACCATCATTTATACACACATTAATTAACATAATTATCTAATATGCAGGCAGCAATACAGATTTCCATATCGAATCAGAAGATGCACACAGGTGGATGATATCCTATTCAGGAGGGCCAGTCTGAAGGAGATTGAAGACTGCAAAATGATGACAGGGAAAGCACTGTTAGGTTGCTAGTCTGTAGGAAGACATTGGCGATCAAGAGAAAAAAAAATAGGAATCCTCACCTGCTGGTCTCATGGCAAGTTTATCTCCCCAAGCCAGGTGTGTCTTATAGAATTTGTAGCACCTATCCTGTGGCAAATACCACTAACATAAGTAAAGCCAGTGGGACATCCAACTGTATTAAAGAACCTTGCAGAACCTAAGTCCCCAAGCCAACTGTGTTTTATAGAATTTGTGGCACCTATCCTGTGGCAAATACCACTAACTTAAGTAAAGCCAGTGGGACATCCAACTGTATTGAAGAACCTTGCAGAACCCAAGTGTATGTCTCATTATAATACAAAAGGCATTAGTAGGCTGTGTTTTTTACTGTAATCCTTAATGCACTGTTCATAAATACATGAGCCAGCAGCAGGGATTTCAGTCCCCCCCCCCCATGTAGAAGCATTCTGATTTCTACCCTTCAGGTCTGTACAAACACTCCACTCTAAAGTGTAATTCTAGCCCTTGCACTCTCTAAAGAAACATTTATCCATCTTTTTTTGGTATGTGATATATCCCCACTACCCTCCCAGTCTGTCTCTGAGTCAACATTGGCTGATACAATCACTTTCAGCCTTAGACATTTGAGTCCCCCCCCCCCCAATTTGCACACATTCTGGTTTCTACACTTAGTCTGTAAAACACTCCACAATAAAGTGTAATTCTAGCCCTACCAGTCTCTCAAAAAACATTTACCTGTTTATTTTTCTTCTTCTTCTATGTAATGTATCCCCACTTCCCTCCCAGTCTCTCTCTACCTCAACAATAGTTGACTCACTCTCTCTCTCAGCCCTCAGACAAGGTATTTCTTAGAGCATCCAACTGGTAAAATTAAAAAGGACTTTCATTCCTTTAAAAAATAAAAAAAAGCATTGGTAACAAAAGAAAGACTAACATTATAGATGTGACTTCTGAGCAAAATAAAACAAAAAGCATTGGTAACAAAAGAAAAAAGAAGTTATGTCTTACCATAACGTTCCATCTGAGTTGTAGATCTTTATTCATTCTTTACAGATAGGACTTCAGTTCCGTCATTGGAACCGAAATGGCCATTTCTCAGCTTGTGCAAGCCAAAAACTCTCAGCTAAGAACCTACCCACAATGCCCCTCTCCTAGACACTCCAGATCGAGTTTGCCCACCTAGGTAAAGATGTAGTAATAGAAAAAGTAGGCGGCTCTGTCTGAGCAGATACCCTAACCAGGAGTACATGAGATCCACCAGGAGTCCAGGCAGGGGGAAGGAGGGCGGGAAGTAAAGAATGAATAAAGATCTACAACTCAGATGGAACGTTATGGTAAGGCATAACTTCTTTATCTGAAGTTGTAAATCTTTATTCATACTTTACAGATAGGACCGAGTCCCCAGCTACTTGAGTCCTGGGTGGACCTAAGGAAGGATATTCCTGAGCACCATAGAACCAAAAGATACTCATCCCCTGGAGGCCAAATCCAATTTGTAATGAGATATGAAGGTATGAGGTCTTGCCCCTGTGGCTGCTGCACATATATCATCCATAGAGGGTCTGGAATGAAAAGCTACAGAGGTAGCCATAGATCTGGTAGAATGAGCTTTTATTCTGGAAGGTAAGGGTAGCTTATTCTGTTGGTAGATAAAGGTAATGGAGTTTCTAAGCCAAGAGGATAAGGTCACTTTGGAAACAGGTTTACCCAATCTGGGTCCTGCAAAGGCCACAAACAATTGATTGGTTTTCCTGAAATATTTAGTCCTGTGCAAATAAAAGCTGTCGGTGCACATCAAGGGTGTGCAAAAGGTACACCACTCTATTAGAGTGCCTTGGGAAGAAAACCAGCAGGTCAATAGATTGATTAATGGAAAAAACAGAAATGACCTTGGGCAAAAAGGAAGGGTCACTATGAAGGGACACCCTGTCCGTGTGGAAGATCAAGTAAGGACTCTTGACACTCAAGGCCTGCAGCTCAGATACTCTTCTCACTGAAGTGAGTGCTACTAGAAGTATGGTTTTCCAAAACAAAAATTTTAAGTCACATGAATCAAAAAGCTCAAAGGGAGAGCCTGTAAGTGATTGAAGCACCATAGTCAAAGTCCCAGGGATCTAAGGGAGGCTTGACTGGAGGTTTAACATGTAATACTCCCTTCAAAAAAGTCTTGCATAGGCGGTGTGACATAATCGAAGAATTTTCCAGACCATTATGAAAATTAGCGATAACTGCTAAATGTACAGTGATCGTTGAAGCTGAGGCTCCTGCATGCAGGAGAGTAGTCGGGTATTGCAGAATCTTTTGAATAGGCATAGAGAAAGGGTCTAAGTTCTGATCTTTGGCCCAGATAGAAAACCTAGTCCATTTACTAGAATAAATCTTTCTAGTGGAAGGTTTGTGTGAGGCCAGAAGAATTTCACGAACAGGAGATGGGATGTCAGGTAGTCTGGCAATCACTGGAAGTGGAGGAACCAGGCTATGAGTTTGAGACTGTGCAGATTCAGGTGGATCAATCCCTGAGGATGGGATAACAGGTCCTGGGAATGATTCTAGATCCACGGGCTGCGAATCAGATGAGGTCATAGAAAAGGGAACCAGACTTGACGTGGCCAGTAGGGAGCAATGAGGATCACTTTGCTTTTCAACTTCTGAGCTTTCTGGAAAAATTTTGGGATGAGGGAAAAATGGGGGAAAGGCATACAGAAGACCCGGGGCCAATTGTGTGTTAGAGCGTCCCTCAGTGATTCCCCCTGAAGGGGAATCAAGGCAAAATAGCTACTGCATTTGTAATTCAGGGAGGGAAGCAAACAGGTCGCAGTAAGGATTGCCCCAATGCTGGAAGATCTGAGCTCTTATTATAGGTCTGAGGGCCCATTTGTGAGGCATCAGGATGTTCCTGCTCAGATTGTCCACAATAAGGTTGGAGCTCCCGGGAATGTGCATTGCGATAAGAAAGTGATTGGAAGCTATTGTCCAGCGCAAAATACTCATGGCTTCCTGACACAGGGGGTAAGATTTTTTTCCTCCTTGCTTGTTGATATACCAGACAACTGACATGTTGTCTGACTGAATTGCAATGGTCCCCGAAGGCAGGGATGCATGGAACACTTGCAATGCTAAGAGAACTGCCCTCAGTTCCAGGACATTTGTGTGCAAGTTGGCCTCGAGGGGGGTCCATGTGTCTTGGACAGTCTTTCCCTGGAAATGTCCCTCCCACCCCAAAAGAGAAGCATCCATGGTCACTGTGGCCGTGGGTTGGGGAAGACAAAATGGTCAACACCAAAGATTCTTTTGTGGCTCCAACCATCATAGCATTTCCTCCTTGCAACGGCTCATAAGGCATTTCATGTGGTTGAGTGGGTGGGTTAACGACCATTGTGTGGGGAGGATCCACTGCAGGATTCTCATGTGCAGTCTCGCCAGTGGTACCAAAGTAATGGCAGCTGCCATGGAGCCCAAGAGTTGCAGTACAAGACGCGCTGGTAAAAACGTGTGAGGCAGAAGGACTTGAATTTGGTGTCTTATTTTCAAAAGCCTGTGAGGGGGGAGAGAAGCTTGGCAGGATGTTGTGTTGAAGACCGCTCCAATAAACTCCAGTGTTTTTGTTGGAGACATCTGAGATTTGTCTTTGTTGATTGTAATCCCTAAGCGGAGAGCGAGATCTTGAGTGTAAGAAAGGCTGTGAACTAGGAGATTCCTGGTCAGAGCAGTAAGGAGCCAGTCATCTATATAGGGAAACACCTGGAATCCTTGTAGTCGAAGATGCGCTGCCTAAACTGCCATACATTTGGTGAACACTCGGGGGCTGTTGAGAGACTGAATGGCAGTGCCCTGAACTGGTAGTGATTGGCTCCCAGCCAGAAGCGGAGAAACCTCCGGGAGTGGTGATCCATCTTTATATGGTAGGACACATCCTGCAGATCTATAGAACACATCCAATTGTCTCTCCCTAGGAAGGGAAGAATGGACTGTACTGTGACCATCTGGAATTTTTGAGGTTTGATAAATTTGTTGAGTAGGCTGAGATCCAGGATTGGTCTCTAGTCCCATCTTTTTTGGCACTAAAAAGAACCTCGAGTAAAACCCGGATCCTGTCTGTTCTGGTGGGACTGGTTGGATGACCCTTTTTCTTAACAGTGTTTCTATTTCTAAGGCTGCTAATCCCCTCTGATTGGGTGGTACATCAGGGATTCATTTGATGGGTCTGGGAGTTAGGTCGAAGGGTATTTGGTAGCCTCTGGATATTATTCTATGCACCCAAACATCAGTAGTAATACGATGCCAGGCTAGTAGATGCAGAGAAAAACAACCCCCGACTGCTTCCAGAGGAAAGCAATCAGGCAGCTGCTAAAGAGCGCTGGTAGGGTCTGCCGGAGAAATAATCTCTGGCTCCCTGGTTATGTGGACCCCCCCTACCCCAAAAAGGGTGTCTTTCATATGAGTAGCCTCCTCTGCCCTGGGGGGATTGCTCACCATGAGTGTCACAAAAGGATCCTTGGGATTTCCTGAACCATATCTTTCCCCACTAGTGGTTGCTGTTGTAGGGTCTCTGGAGGTTGGAAAAACATATGCCCACAGCAGACAAGGTATTTCCGTCTTTCTCACTACTTGCAAGTGTGTCACGTACCTTGGGACCAAAAAGTGCAGATTTGTCGACAGGTGCATTAACGAAGGAAGATTTAAAAGGGTCTGTGAAATTACACAGCCACATCCAAGCATTACGTCTCATGACAACACCAGATGCGGCCGCTCAGGCTACCCCCTCGGCGGTGTGAGATATCAAATGCATCGAGGAGTTTGAAATGGATTCAAGGGTAGCTAGCTGTGAGGTGATAGTGTCATGCACCTCATCAGGCAGTACCCCCACCAAACAGGAAGCCAATTCAGAAATGAAGTCTCTTTGGAGGCGAGTAAAGTGCACCAGATAATTCAACATCCAAATGGTGAAGGTCGCTGAAGCATAAGTCCATTTCCCCAGTCTGTCCATGATCCGGGATCCCCTATTTGGAGGATGAACAGTGGAACTATCTTCTGCCAGTTCCCTCTTGGTGGCCGCCGCCACAACCACAGTGTCAACTGTCAGCTGCTTGGACCAGTGGGGCTGGTCTTCAGGTGTAGGTAAAATTTTGTCCGGCCTCCGGGGGACAGGTTTTACATTATCCAGGGCCTTCCAGGCATGCTTCACAATTAGTTTAACTAGATCATCTGCTGGTGAGATCACCCAGGAAGTAAATGGCCGGGTACGGAAAGCCTGCCGAAACACCAATTCCTCAGAAGAAGGGTTAGAGGACTTCCATTCCCCCAGCTGTTTGATGATTTCGAGAATGTCTCTGAATGAAAGGTCATCTGGGAGAGAATGAAGGGACCCTTCCTCTTCATCACAATCAGTGTCTTCTGTGATAGATTCCTCCGGGGGGTCAAGGTGCTTTCTCTTGCACCGTTTCTTCTGGGGTGGCTCTCCAGTGGGATCTTCCAAAGAGGATTCCAGAAAAGGGGTTGTCTTCACAGTGGGTTCTGATACTGATATCCTAGGGTCTGGTTGTGAGCCTACAGAGTGAAAGGCCTTATCCATCACCTCTGCAGAAGGAGTACCCAAGACTAATTCCAGTTGAGGAGTGACGAGAGAACTGGGAACTGTCTGAACCATGGACATAGACAGTGCCAATGAGAACATAGGTGCCGGATTAGGTACCAAGGTACGGACAGTCCAAGCACTGCTCTGAGAAAGCATCAGCTCCATCGAAGCTGATGCTGCAAGGGTGATGGGTGCCAACAGGGAAGGCACTGTTGTCGGAGATGAGACAGTATGTACCAAAGTGGGAGCTGGGGGGGGGGGTAAGCAAGGGAAGATGAGATATAAGATTCCCAGCCAGGGGGGACAGGAGGTCAAGCTGGAATGGGCAATCCCCTAGCTACCAGAAGCTGGTCCACAACCCAAACTAGGTCTAGTTCAGAAATACTCCTAGTGGATCTAAAAGAGGCTGCAGAAGGGGAATCAGTTCTTTCTAGAAAGGGACTAAACCTCTGCCCCAAGAAAGGATCTTAAGTAGGAGAATATCCAGTCCTTGACATGAAATCGGGTTTTGGAGCCAATGGACTGTCGGCACTATGGCTGGGGATGGTGCCAAGACATGTGCAGTCATTGAGGCCCATGGATCCAAAGAAGCTGTTGGCACCGTGGACAGGGATGGTGCCAATGTATGTACAGTCATGGGAGCCCATGGAGCTAAGGAGGCTGTCAGCACCATGGACCGGGATGGAGCCGAGGCATGAACAGTCATTGAAGCCGATGTAGGAGCCAAAGACAGCACTAAAGTCAGTGGTGCTGTGTTTCAAACCGAGATAGGAGTGAATGCCATGATTGGCACCGAGGGAGAGGACACAGATCCTGGTGCCGAAGAGGTCTGCGCCAAGGGCACCGGTGAAGCATGCACGCGATTTGGATTTATTCATGACTTGGATTACTATAAGGTTTTTCATTTGCTTGTTTTACCTTGCGCGAACCAAATAAACCTGTTTTTACAATATTACAAGGATCGTTTGAGTAGTGCTTTTACGAACGTATTGGTGAAGCACTGCAGCTGATTTTGAAGTCGCCCACCTTGGATACCCTTGTGGAACCCTCCCTTTGAAGTTTTTGCTTTTGGTTTGTACATAACACTTTTGTTCGAAGCATGGGATAGACTTGGTTCCCTAACTGACTGAGATGAAGGGACTGAGTGACTCCATTTTTCCTTATTTTTTTTTGGTCTTAGGAGGGGGTGAGACCTCCGACCCAGCTAGTGCCTCGAGAAAGGTATCTTAAGTAAACCTTTTAAAATAAGTTTATTCTTACATTCTGCTAGTGTCAGATTAGAAAAAACAGCACAAATGTCACAATCAGCTTTCAAATGATCCACGCCCAAACAGTAGACACAACAGACATGTGTATCTGAGTTAGACATCTTACGTCCACACTTGTCACACTGTTTAAAACCCAATTTAACTTTGTCTGACATGGTAAAAGAAACAATACTATCCTGTAGAAAACATTTTTTAAGGAATACCACCAGTAAAGGAAGCGTGTCAAATACAGGAGAGAGGGACAGTCAAAAAAGGTAACATTTTAAATTACCAAAATAAAAGGGTAGTATATAGGCCTAGGTTATAGGCGACAGTGAAAAAAGACTAAGTTGACTAACATTTTTGAAATTCAGAAGAAAAACTGTCATTAAAACAACAAATTACTTAGCTTGAGAGAGATGGCAAAACACGTCTGACCAGGAGCATGACAAACGAGATCTGGAGTATCTAGGAGAGGGGCATTGTGGGTAGGTTCTTAGCTGAGAGTTTTTGGCTTCAACGAGGTGGGAAACGGCTGTTTCAGTTCCGAGGATGGACCTGAGGTCCTATCTGTAAAGTATGAATAAAGATTTACAACTTCAGATGACTAACATTACAGATGTGACTTCTGAACTTCTGAGCAAAATAAAACAAAAAGCATTGGTAACAAAAGAAAGACTAACATTATAGATATGACTCCTGTGCACCTCATAGTTTATTTTTGAATTGCACATACCTTGATTGGCTCTCTATCTGCACAGTCACCTCCCTTTGTTTTATCACATTCTAGTCACTTCTGGCCCCTCCCCTTCATGTCTAGTGTGAGCTTATTTCAGTCCCAGAAACAACAGGTGCCATTTTTAAACTAGGAACCCTCACCTGCTGGTCTCATGGCAAGTTTATCTGTAAGCACATGTTATACAACGGATTGTTTACTGTGCAGTGTAGCCATTATCTGCTGCTTACTCTGGCTTAGAGACTGTTTTTTTTTTTTTTTGTAGGTTGTCCTAAACCTATGGCTTGCACCAGAAGCTAATCTTACTACATATTTTAGCAACTGGGTCTGTTACCACTTTAAACATTTGGCTGGTTCCAGAGGCGCTTGATGCATTATATCAACCAATTTTGTACTGATGTAATACCAGAGGTTATTTTTTATATACATTTTTAAGTGTTTGTGTTTGATTCAACTTTAAAGCTATGGCCAGTGCTGGAGGCTAATCATTTTCATTGCAAAACAATTAATTTGTTTTACTTGTAAGTAATAGCTATTTTTTATGGCTACATGACTGCATTTGATGTAAACCTAAACTTATGCCTGGAACCAGAGACTATTTATTACAATGCTAAACATTCTGTTTACTTGATGTAGAATGAGGCTTTGAGATAGAATGTTCAGTTAACTGTTAAGGAACATGCATCTAGTGTGTTCAGTAATATGAGTGCAATATTTGCCATAAAACAGAGATCTAACTTTATTACTTCTGTACTATTATAAATATATTATGATTAATACGCTAAACAGTTTTTTTTATTAGTGTTGTGGTATTTCAAAATTTTCTACTCTTCTCTAAACTGTATTTAAAATTTTTGAATGTGGTAAAGCTGTAGAACTTTACAACTGCTTACTGTTCTCTAACATCTTTTACTTTCTTTTTTCTCTCAACCCCAAGCCAGCTGTGTCTTATAGAATTCACAGCACCTATCCTGTGGCAAATACCACTAACATAAGTAAAGCCAGTGGGACATCTAACTGTAGTGAAGAACCTTGCATAACCTAAGTGTATGTCTCATCATAATACAAAAGGCATTACTAGGTTGTGTTTTTTACTGTCATCCTTAATGTACTGCTCATAAATACATGAGCCAGAAGCAGGGATTTCAGCCCCCCCCCTCCCCACGTAGAAAGATTCTGATTTCTACTCTTCAAGTCTGTAAAAACACTCCACTCGAAACTGTAATTCTAGCCCTTCCAGTATCTAAAGAAACCTGTACCTGTTTATTTCTTCTTCTTCTTCTTATGTATGATATATCCCCACTTCCCTCCCAGTCTGTCTCTGCCTCAACAATAGTTGACTCACTCTCTCTCAGCCCTCAGACAAGGTATTTCGTAGGACATCCAACTGGTAAAATTAAAAAGGACTTTCACTCAATTAAAAAATAAAAAAAGCATTAGTAATAAAAAGAAAGACTAACATTATACATGTGACTTCTGAGCAAAATAAAACAAAAAGCATTGGAAACAAAAAAAAGACTAATATAGATGTGACTTCTGACCAAAATAAAACAAAAAGCATCGGTAAAAGAAAGACAAACATTACAGATGTGACTTCTGAGCAAAATAAAAAAAGAAACATTGGTAACAAAAGGAAGAATAACATTATAGATGCAACTTCAGAGCAAAATAAAACAAAAAACATTGGTAACAAAAGAAAGAATAACATGTAGATGTGACTTCTGAGCAAAATAAACCAAAAAGCATTGGTAACAAAAGAAAGACTAACATTATAGATGTGACTTCTGATTAAAATAATCCAAAAAGCATTGGCAACAAAAGAAAGACGAACATAATAGATTTGACATCTGAGCAAAATAAACCAAAAAAGCATTAGTAACAAAGGAAAGACGAACATTATAGACGTGACTTCTCAGTAAAATAAAATAAAAAGCATTGATAACAAAAGAAAGGCTAACACTATAGATGTCACTTCTGAGCAAAATAAAACAAAAAGCTTTGGTAACAAAAGAAAGACTAACATTATAAACGTAACTTCTGAGCAAAATAAAACAAAAAACATTTGTAATAAAAGAAAGTCTAACATTATAGATGTGACTTCTGAGCAAAATAAAACAAAAAAACATTGGTAAAAGAAAGACAAACATTATAGATGTGACTTCTGAGCAAAATAAAACAAAAAGCATAAGTAACAAAAGAAAGACTAACATTATAGATGTGACTTCTGAGCAAAGTAAACTAAAAAGCATTGGTAACAAAAGAAAGACTAACATTATACATGTGACTTCTGAGCAAAATAAAACAAAAAACATTGGTATTAAAAGAAAGACTAACATATAGATTTGACTTCTGAGCAAAATAATCCAAAAAGCATTGGTAACAAAAGCAAGACTAACATTATAGATGTGACTTCTGAGCAGAATAAAACAAAAATCATTGGTAACAAAAGAAAGATGAACATTATAGATCCGACTTCTGAGCAAAATAAAATAAAACAAAAAGCATTGGTAAAAGAAAGACAAACATTATAGATGTGACTTCTGAACAAAACAAAACAAAAAGTATGGGTAACAAAAGAAAGACGAACATTATAGGTGTGCCTTCTGAGCAAAATAAAACAGAAAGCATTGATAACAAAAGAAAGACGAACAATATAGATATGACTTCTGAGCAAAATAAAAAAGCATTGGTAAAAAAAGACTAACTTTATAGATGTGACTTCAGAGTAAAATAAAACAAAAAGCATTGGTAACAAAAGAAAGACTAACATATAGATGTGACCTCTGGGCAAAATAAAACAAAAAGCACTGGGAACAAAAGAAAGACTAACATTATAGCTGTGACTTCTGACCAAAATAAACCAAAAAGCATCGGTAACAAAAGAAAGAATAACATGTAGATGTGACTTCTGATTAAAATAAACCAAAAAGCATTGGTAACAAAAGAAAGACGAACATTATAGATGTGACTTCTGAGCAAAATAAATCAAAAAGCATTAGTAATAAAAGAAAGACAAATATTATAGATGTGACTTCTGAGCAAAATAAAACAAAAAGCATTGGTAACAAAAGGAAGAATAACATTAAAGACGTGTCTTCTGAACAAAAAAAAAAACAAAAAGCATTGGTAACAAAAGAAAGACGAACATTATAGATGTGACTTCTGAGCAAAGCAAAACAAAAAACATTTGTAACAAAAGAAAGCCTAACATTATACATGTGACTTCTGAGCAAAATAAAACAAAAAGCAGTGGTAAAAGAAAGACAAACAATATAGATGTGACTTCTGAGCAAAATAAAACAGAAAGCATTGGCAACAAAAGAAAGACTAACATATAGATGTGACTTCTGAGCAAAATAATCCAAATAGCATCAGTAGCAAAAGAAAGGTGAACATTATAGATGTGACTTCTGAGCAAAATAAACCAAAAAGCATTGGTAACAAAAGAAAGACTAACATTATAGATGAGACTTCTGAAAAAAAATAAACCAAAAAGTATTAACAAAAGAAAGGATAACATTATAGATGTGACTTCTGAGCAAAATAAAGCAAAAAGCATTGGTAACAAAAGAAAGGCTAACATTATAGATGTGACTTCTAAGCAAAATAAACCAAAAAGTATTGGCAACAAAATAAAGACTAACATGTAGATGTGACTTCTGAGCAAAATAAACCAAAAAGCATTGGTAACAAAAGAAAGACTAACATGTAGATGTCACTTCTGAGCAAAATAAACCAAAAAGCATTAGTAACAAAAGAAAGACTAACATTATGGATGTGACTTCTGAGCAAAATAAAACAAAAAACATTTGTAACTAAAGAAAGACTAACATTATACATTTGACGTCTGAGCAAAATAAAAGAAAAAGCATTGGTAAAAGAAAGACACATTATAGATGTGACTTCTGAGCAAAAAAAAAAAAAGCATTGGTAACAAAAGGAAGAATAACATTATAGATGTGACTTCAGAGTAAAATAAAACAAAAAGCATTGGTAACAAAAGAAAGAATAACATTATAGATGTGACTTCTGATTAAAATAAAACAAAAAGCATTAGTAACAAAAGAAAGACAAAAATTATAGATGTGACTTCTGAGCAGAAAAAAACAAAAAGCATTGGTAACAAAAGAAAGATGAATATTATAGATCTGACTTCTGAACAAAATAAAACAAAAAGCATTGATAACAAAAGAAAGACAAACATTAGAGATGTGACTTATGAGCAAAATAAAACAAAAAGCATTAGTAACAAAAGAAAGACAAACATTATAGATGTGACTTCTGAGCAAAATAAAACAAAAAGCATTGGTAAAAGAAAGACAATCATTATAGGATAGATGTGACTTCTGAGGAAAAAAAACAAAAAGCATTGGTAACAAAAGAAAGACGAACATTATAGATGTGACTTCTGAGCAAAATGAAACAAAAAACATTTGTAACAAAAGAAAGCCTAACATTCTATATGTGACTTCTGAGCAAAATAAAACAAAAAGCAGTGGTAAAAGAAAGATAAACAATATAGATGTGACTTCTGAGCAAAATAAAACAAAAAGCATTGGTAACGAAAGAAAGACTAATGTTATAGATGTCACATCTGAGCAAAATAAAACAAAAAGCATCGGTAGCAAAAGAAAGACTAAAATATAGATGTGACATCTGAGAAAAATAAAACAAAAAGTATTGGTAACAAAAGAAAGACCAACATTATAGATGTGACTTCTGAGCAAAGTAAAACAAAAGGCATAAGTAGCAAAAGAAAGACTAACATTTTAGATATGACTTCTGAGCAAAATAAAGCAAAAAGCATCGGTACCAAAATAAAGACTAACATATAGATGTGACGTCTGAGCACAATAATCCAAAAAGCATCAGTAGCAAAAGAAAGACGAACATTATAGATGTGACTTCTGAGCAAAATAAACCAAAAAACATTGGTAATAAAAGAAAGACTAACATTATAGATGTGACTTCTGAGCAAAATAAAACAAAAAGCATCAGTAACAAAAGAAAGACTGACATTTTAGATGTGACTTCTGAAAAAAATAACCCAAAAACCATCATTAACAAAAGAAAGGCTAACATTATAGATGTGACTTCTGAGCAAAATAAACCAAAAAGCATTGGTAACAAAAGAAAGGCTAACTTGTAGATGAGACTTCTGAGCAAAATAAACCAAAAAGCAGTGGTAACAAAAGAAAGACTAACATGTAGATGTGATTTCTGAGCAAAATAAACTAAAAAGCATTAGTAACAAAAGAAAGACTAACATTATGGATGTGACTTTTGAGCAAAATAAAACCAAAAACATTCGTAACTAAAGAAAGACTAACATTATACATGTGACGTCTGAGCAAAATAAAACAGAAAGCATTGGCAACAAAAGAAAGACTAACATATAGATGTGACTTCTGAGCAAAATAATCCAAATAGCGTCAGTAGCAAAAGAAAGGCGAACATTATAGATGTGACTTCTGAGCAAAATAAACCAAAAAGCATTGGTAACAAAAGAAAGATTAACATTATAGATGTGACTTCTGAAAAAAATAAACCAAAAAGCATTATTAACAAAAGAAAGGATAACATTATAGATGTGACTTCTGAGCAAAATAAAGCAAAAAGCATTGGCAACAAAATAAAGACTAACATGTAGATGTGACTTCTGAGCAAAATAAACCAAAAAGCATTGGTAACAAAAGAAAGACTAACATGTAGATGTGACTTCTGAGCAAAATAAACCAAAAAGCATTAGTAACATAAGAAAGACTAACATTATGGATGTGACTTCTGAGCAAAATAAAACAAAAAACATTCGTAACTAAAGAAAGACTAACATTATACATTTGACATCTGAGCAAAATAAAAGAAAAAGCATTGGTAAAAGAAAGACTAACATTATACATGTGACTTCTGGGCAAAATAAAACAAAAATAATTGGTACCAAAAGAAAGACTAACATATAGATTTGAATTCTGAGCAAAATAATTCAAAAAGCATTGGTAACAAAAGAAAAACTAACATTGTAGATGTGACTTCTAAGCAAAATAAATTAAAAAGCATTGGTAACAAAAGATTAACATGTAGATATGACTTTTGAGCAAAATAAACTAAAAAACATTGGTAAAAAAAGAAAGACTAACATGTAGATATGACTTCTGAGCAAAATAAATCAAAAAGCATTGGTAACAAAAGAAAGACTAAAATTATAGAAGTGATTTCTGAGCAAAATAAAACAAAAAGTATTCATTAAAGAAAGAGAAACATTATAGATGTGACTTCTGAGCAAAATAAAACAAAAAACATTGGTAACAAAAGAAAGACTAACATTATAGAAGTGACTACTGAGCAAAATAAAACAAAAAGCATTGGTAAAACAAAAGCAAATATTATAGATGTGACATCTGAGGAAAATAAAACAAAAATCATTGGCAACAAAAGAAGGACTAACATAGATATGACTTCTGAGCAAAATGAAAGAAAAAGCATTGGTACCAAAAGAAAGACTAACATATAGATTTGACTTCTGAGCAAAATAATCCAAAAAGCATCGGTAACAAAAGAAAGGCTAACATTATAGATGTGACTTCTGAGCATAATAAAGCTAAAAGCATTGGTAACAAAAGAAACGCTAACATTATAGATGCGACTTCTGAGCAAAATGAAACAAAAAGCATGGGTACCAAAAGAAGGACTAATATAGATGTGACTTCTAAGCAAAATAAACCAAAAAGAATTGGTAACAAAAGAAAGACTAACATTATACATGTGACTTCTGAGAAAAATAAAGCAAAAAGCATCGGTAACAAAAGAAAAACTAACATTATAGAAGTGACTTCTGAGCAAAATAAAACAAAAAGCATTGGTAAAAGAAAGACAAACATTATAGATGTGACTTCTGAGCAAAATAAAACAAAAAACATTCATAACAAAAGAAAGACCAACATTATAGAAGTGACTTCTGAGCAAAATAAAACAAAAAGCATTGGTAAAAGAAAGACAAACATTATAGATGTGACTTGAGCAAAATAAAACAAAATGCATAAGTAACAAAGGATAGACTAACATTATAGATGTGACTTCTGAGCAAAATAAAACAAAAAGCATCGGTAACAAAAGAAAGACTAAAATATAGATGTGACTTCTGAGCAAAGTAAACTAAAAAGCATTGGTAACAATGAAAGACTAACATTATACATGTGACTTCTGAGCAAAATAAAACAAAAAGCACTGGTATCAAAAGAAAGACTAACATATAGATTTGACTTCTGAGCAAAATAATCCAAAAAGCATTGATAACAAAAGAAAGACTAACATTATAGATTTGACTTCTGAGCAAAATAAACCAAAAAGCATTGGTAACAAAAGCAAGACTAACATTATAGATGTGTCTTCTGAGCAAAATAAAACAAAAAGCATCGGTAACAAAAGAAAGACTAACATATAGATGTGACTTCTGAAAAAAATAAATCAAAAAATAAAGGTAACAAAAGAAAGACGAACATTATAGATGCGACTTCTGAGCAGAATAAAACAAAAAGCATTGGTAACAAAAGAAAGACGAACATTATAGATCTGACTTCTGAGCAAAATAAAACAAAAAGCATTGGTAAAAGAAAGACAAACATTATAGATGTGACTTCTGAACAAAACAAAACAAAAAGTATGGGTAACAAAAGAAAGACGAACACTATAGATGTGACTTCTGAGCAAAATAAAACAGAAAGCATTGGTAACAAAAGAAAGACTAACAATATAGATGTGACATCTGAGCAAAATAAAAAAAAGCATTGGTAAAAAAAGGAAGACTAACATTATAGATGTGAGTTCTGTGCAAAATAAAACAAAAAGCACTGGGAAGAAAAGAAAGACTAACATTATAGTTGTGACTTCTGAGCAAAATAAACCAAAAAGCATTGGTAACAAAAGAAAGAATAACACGTAGATGTGACTTCTGAGCAAACTAAACCAAAAAGCATTGGTAACAAAAGAAAGACTAACATTATAGATGTGACTTCTGATTAAAATAAACCAAAAAGCATTGGTAACAAAAGAAAGATGAGCATTATAGATGTGACTTCTAAGCAAAATAAACCAAAAAGCATTAGTAACAAAAGAAAGAACAACATTATAGATGTGACTTCTGAGCAAAATAAAACAAAAAGCATTGGTAACAAAAGGAAGAATAACACACTAAAGACGAGTCTCCTGAGCAAAAAAAAAAACAAAAATCATTGGTAACAAAAGAAAGACGAACATTATAGATGTGACTTCTGAGCAAAACAAAACAAAAAACATTTGTAACAAAAGAAAGCCTAACATTATACATGTGAGTTCTGAGCAAAATAAACCAAGAAAGCATTGGTAACTAAAGACGAACATTATAGATGTAACTTTTGAGCAAAATAAATCAAGAAAGCATTAGTAACAAAAGGAAGACGAACATTATAGATGTAACTTCTGAGCAAAATAAAAGGCATTGATAACAAAAGAAAGGATAACATCATAGCTGTGACTTCTGAGCAAAATAAAACAAAAAGCATTCGTAACAAAAGAAAGTCTAACATTATAGATGTGACTTCTGAGCAAAATAAAACAAAAAGCATTGCCAACAAAAGAAAGACTAATATAGATGTGACTTCTGAGCAAAATAAAACAAAAAGCATTGGTAACAAAAGAAAGACTAAAATATAGATGCGACTTCTGAGCAAAGTAAACTAAAAAGCATTGGTAACAAAGAAAGACTAACATTATACATGTGACTTATGGGCAAAATAAAACAAAAATAATTGGTACCAAACGAAAGACTAACATATAGATTTGACTTCTGAGCAAAATAATCCAAAAAGCATTGCTAACAAAAGAAAGACTAACATTATAGATTTGACTTCTGAGCAAAATAAACCAAAAAGGATTGGTAACAAAAGCAAGACTAACATTATAGATGTGACTTCTATGCGAAATAAACCAAAAAACATTGGTAACAAATGATTAACATGTAGATATGACTTCTGAGCAAAATAAACCAAAAAACATTGGTAACAAAAGAAAGACTAACATGTAGATATGACTTCTGAGCAAAATAAACCAAAAAGCATTGGTAACAAAAGAAAGACTAACATTATAGAAGTGACTTCTGAGCAAAATAAAACAAAAAACATTTGTAACAAAAGAACGACTAACATTATAGAAGTGACTTCTGAGCAAAATAAAACAAAAAGCATTGGTAAAACAAAGACAAACATTATAGATGTGACTTCTGAGCAAAATAAAACAAAAAGCATTGGCAACAAAAGAAGGACTAACATAGATGTGACTTCTGAGCAAAATGAAACAAAAAGCATTGGCACCAAAAGAAAGACTAACATATAGATTTGACTTCTGAGCAAAATAATCCAAAAAGCATCAGTAACAAAAGAAAGACTAACATTATAGATGTAACTTCTGGGCATAATAAAGCTAAAAGCATTGGTAACAAAAGAAATGCTTACATTATAGATGTGACTTCTGAGCAAAATGAAACAAAAAGCATTGGTACCAAAAGAAGGACTAACATAGATGTGACTTCTGAGCAAAATAAACCAAAAAACATTGGTAACAAAAGAAAGACTAACATATAGATATGACTTCTGAGCAAAATAATCCAAAAAGCATCAGTAACAAAAGAAAGACTAACATTATAGATGTAACTTCTGGGCATAATAAAGCTAAAAGCATTGGTAACAAAAGAAATGCTTATATTATAGATGTGACTTTTGAGCAAAATGAAACAAAAAGCATTGGTACCAAAAGAAGGACTAACATAGATGTGACTTCTGAGCAAAATAAACCAAAAAACATTGGTAACAAAAGAAAGACTAACATATAGATATGACTTCTGAGCAAAATAAAACAAAAAGCATTGGTAAAAGAAAGACAAACATCATAGCTGTGACTTCTGAGCAAAATAAAACAAAAAGCATTCGTAACAAAAGAAAGTCTAACATTATAGATGTGACTTCTGAGCAAAATAAAACAAAAAGCATTGCCAACAAAAGAAAGACTAATATAGATGTGACTTCTGAGCAAAATAAAACAAAAAGCATTGGTAACAAAAGAAAGACTAAAATATAGATGCGACTTCAGAGCAAAGTAAACTAAAAAGCATTGGTAACAAAGAAAGACTAACATTATACATGTGACTTCTGGGCAAAATAAAACAAAAATAATTGGTACCAAACGAAAGACTAACATATAGATTTGACTTCTGAGCAAAATAATCCAAAAAGCATTGCTAACAAAAGAAAGACTAACATTATAGATTTGACTTCTGAGCAAAATAAACCAAAAAGGATTGGTAACAAAAGCAAGACTAACATTATAGATGTGACTTCTATGCGAAATAAACCAAAAACCATTGGTAACAAATGATTAACATGTAGATATGACTTCTGAGCAAAATAAACCAAAAAACATTGGTAACAAAAGAAAGACTAACATGTAGATATGACTTCTGAGCAAAATAAACCAAAAAGCATTGGTAACAAAAGAAAGACTAACATTATAGAAGTGACTTCTGAGCAAAATAAAACAAAAAACATTTGTAACAAAAGAACGACTAACATTATAGAAGTGACTTCTGAGCAAAATAAAACAAAAAGCATTGGTAAAACAAAGACAAACATTATAGATGTGACTTCTGAGCAAAATAAAACAAAAAGCATTGGCAACAAAAGAAGGACTAACATAGATGTGACTTCTGAGCAAAATGAAACAAAAAGCATTGGCACCAAAAGAAAGACTAACATATAGATTTGACTTCTGAGCAAAATAATCCAAAAAGCATCAGTAACAAAAGAAAGACTAACATTATAGATGTAACTTCTGGGCATAATAAAGCTAAAAGCATTGGTAACAAAAGAAATGCTTACATTATAGATGTGACTTCTGAGCAAAATGAAACAAAAAGCATTGGTACCAAAAGAAGGACTAACATAGATGTGACTTCTGAGCAAAATAAACCAAAAAACATTGGTAACAAAAGAAAGACTAACATTATAGAAGTGACTTCTGTGCAAAATAAAACAAAAAGCATTGGTAAAAGAAAGACAAACATTATACATGTGACTTCTGAGCAAAATAAAGCAAAAAGCATTGGTAACAAAAGAAAAACGAACATTATAGATGTATTTCTGAGCAAAATAAAACAAAAAGCATTGGTAACAAAAGAAAGACAAAGATTATAGATGTGACTTATGAGCAAAATAAAACAAAAAGCATTGGTTACAAAAGAAAGACGAACATTACAGATTTGACTTCTGAGCAAAATAAAACAAAAGCCATTGGCAACAAAAGAAGGACTAACATAGATGTGACTTCTGAGCAAAATAAAACAAATGCCATTGGCAACAAAGGAAAGACTAACATAGATGTGACTTCTGAGCAAAATAAAACAAAAAGCATTGCTGACAAAAGAAAGACTAACATATAGATGTGAATTCTGAGCAAAATAAGCATTCATTGCTTGAATCTAATTGAGTTCTGACTGAGAGTGCTACTGAAACAACTCAAACTATAAATTGATAAGTATATTTTTTGGCACTTCTTTCCAAAGTTCTACAGTATTCCATTTGCTTTTGCTTGATTTATTTAGATCATATTTTTTGGCTTTTGATCTGTATTGAAAGTGTTATTTTTGTGAGTGGAAAGTACTATTTTCCCCCACCCTTAATCCTGCTCTGTTAAATACTGGCCAAACAACTTGTGTGTTTTATCTGATTGTCTCAAGGCTTGCTAGTATAATTAAGATTCCCTGTTTGTTACCTCTGCATTCATTGCTTGAATCTAATTAAGTTCTGACTGAGAGTGCTACTAAAGCAACTCAAACTATAAATTGATAAGTATACTTTTTGGCACTTCTTTTCAAAGTTCTACAGTATTCTAATTGCTTTTGCTAGATTTATTTAGATCATATTTGCTGGCTTCTGATCTGTGTTGAAAGTGTTATTTTTCTGAGTTTTCCCTCACCCTTCCATCTCTATTGGTGTTTTCTTTTTATACTTGGTGGCTTTGCAATTGCCCACCCCTACTGTATATTTGATCTGTGACACTCCTCCCAGTCTAGTGTCTTTAGCTCATTCCACCTAATACGGAGAGAAAAAAAAATGTTTTTTGCCCTTTATTCATCTGATTACTGTATTTGTGTTTCTTCCTACTTTATTACTTATTTTGCTCTTGCTGCCTGTTCTTAAAAGTACTTAATAGCATTTATTCTGCTGCATTTGTTGCTGCTTGTTAGTAGCCGATTAAATTGTAACTGTTATTCTAAGCCTTTGGATTACGCACTTGGGCTTTAGACCAGTTGTTTCACATTAGGAAGGTTTGTGGTCTGCACTGTTGTGACAGGACAGGAAGCTTACATCCTTCTGAGTTGGGAGTTGCTGAGTGAAGGCTTAGTGTCTGTTCTAAAGTGTATTAGTTCTGGTTTAAGCACTTGGGCTTTGGGCCAGTTTTTTTACATTAAGAATGTGTGGTCTGCACTTTTGTGGGAGGCTGAATTCTGCCCTTCTGAGCTTGGAATTCCTGGTCACAAGCTTATTATGCCTGCGTATTTGAACTGTTTCTTTCTGAAATTGGTGCACCTTGTTGCTGCAGCATAGACCAGATTCAGGCCTGCTGAATCTAGCTTTGTTTGTATAACTTGAGCACTGACACAGGCCATATTTTCTTGGAGAAGGTTCCCCTGCACCCTAGCAGCAGGAGTGTGCAGTTAGAACTTGTCTGATTGAAGACTGATAGAGCAGGGCTCAGTTTTGAGCTTTTTTCTGGTTAATTGGGTAACTTGTTTAAATCAGTTGTTCGTTTTCTACTGTTTTATATATAAAAAGTGCATTCTATTCATCTGCTTTTACTGTATTTGTGTTTCTTCCTACTTTATTACTAGTGGCATTGACTACAACTCTGATCTGAGATATATAATAGTAAGTATCCTTTTCTGTGCATTTAAAGAGTTTTTTTGATTGTATCTGCTTAATTTTCTGAAAAAAATCTAAAATATATACTTGTTTCCCCCCTTTCTAAGCTAGTGTAGTCCAGTTTTCAGGTTAAGTGCTGAATTCAGGGCTATGTTACAAATCTCTGTGTTTGCCCATACCTTACTTGGAAAGAAGGAAGTTTCTCTGTTCACCTGTGAGAGAGGGGAGCTTTTAGCAGCTTATCTGTCCCTAGAGGAGTGGTTTCAGCCCAGAAATTAGAAGTTTATTGGCCATTTTGGGCTAATTTCTATCTCTTTCATTTCCCTGCTATAAATAACACATTTGCCCGGTTTTGCATGCCACGCAGCGCCGGTGGTATAACTATTCCCGGCTCCACAAAGTCTAATCTTCAAATTTTCCCTTGGAACTAGACAAACTTTCAACTTAAGCACTCAAGCCATTCATTTCTCAGCCCAGTACTTGCTCAAAACTCATAGCAAGCACTTATAAACCCTAACACTAGACCCTCCTATACTGTACAGAAGGACAAGGCTCTCTATTCAACCTTACCAGCCATTCAGTAAAACCGTTCACTGTACCTATCCAGGCATGTCCAAAGGGCAATTTCAGGTGTACTCTCCAGTCCAACTGGTGAATCTGGGCATTTTGAGACAATTTTACAACTGCCTCATGTACACAGACAACCTTCTCCTCCTACCACCAAACACTAATACATGCGAGAGATGCAATTATACAGCCAAACTGGAGGCTAAGCTCTCTCAAACCAAGGCTGGATCTGACAGTCAAGAGGAGAAGGGAAATACTTGCATCAAACCACCAGCCTCACATAGACCCATTAAACCAGCACTGGCAAAAAACACACAAATACACAAAAACATACTCGGAGGCTCTAAATAAAAATCTGGAAAAGCAACAGAGACCAAAAAAGCAGACATCCAAGCAACCTCCACCCCCCCCCCAACACAAATCATGAAATACATACTTCACAAAACCAGTGTGCCATGCAATCACAGCCCTTAAGGAAAAATAATGTACCCAACATACTAGTAATAGGTGACTCTAAAGTCAGGCACATTGACGTCCCACTCACTAGGCTGAATAAGGAGAAGGTTACTGTTAGCTGCCTGTCAGGTGCCAGGATCTGCCGCATAACACAAACACTCAGGTCACTCCAGAACAAGTACAATACAACTCTGTCATTGTCCATGTTGGTGTGAATGACCTGAGCCATACCTCCCTGGACTGCATGAAAATAGACATGGAAGAGCTCTCTGATCTTGTAGCCTAGGCTGGTATGACCCTGACCCTGAGCAGCATCCTGCCCTCACCAAGAATGATACCACAGTATAAAGAAAAAAATTATCAATTTCAACAATTGGCTAAGTTTCTGGTGTCATTCAAAGGGGATCCAGTGTCTGTCCACCTGGGATGACATGCTCGACAAGCCACGCTGCTTCACTAGAGGCAGCTTGCACCTGTCACCCTTATGCTTTCGAATACTGGCCAAGGCTCTTGCCATCCCCATAGTGCCTTTTTAGGCAAGGCTCAAAAGGCAAACTCACCGCCATAAATAGCACAAGTAACAAAAAACTGAGGGTAATGCTACTCAATGCCAGAAGTCTAAACCTCAAAATGCATGCACTCAAGGCACTCCTCAGTATGGAGAAAATCGATATATGTGCAGTAACAGAAACCTGGTTTAAGGCTCCAGAGAGCACCCCAACATTACCAGGCTACAACTCATACCATACATTTCAGCCACAGAACCCAGACTGAAATACAAAAGGCTGGGGGCATATCCATATTCATCAAGGATACCCACACCTCCAGGTTAGTGGCACAGCACGATGCTTCAGAGATCATCCACGTGCAACTAACAATGGGCAAAACTGCAATTCAAATTGTAGCCTGCTACAGATCACCCACCATGTCCCAGGACCCCCATTCCACATTTCTGGAAACACTGGGAAATATAAACGTCCTACCAAACACCCTAATATTAGGTGATTTCAATTACCCAAACATTAATTGGGAGAACTACTCAAGTACTAACTCCCTTGCCCAACATTTACAAGAATTTATAAACTCAAATGCCCTGGATCAACTGGTCAACACTCCCACCAGAGGTGACAACATATTGGACCTGGTCATCACCAACATGGGTGACCGGTGCTCCACACCGGAGGTCAACCCCTCACTGGTTAGATCTGACCATAAACAAATCACTTTGGATATCCACATTCCGCCCTCACCCCCGGACAAGGAAACCACCATGAAAAACTTTTCAAAAGCAAACTTCACATTACTTAAGACTGAGATGGAAAGCTTCAAAGCCCCCATGCTAAAGGATAGCATTGTTCAAGCTGCAAAATCCTTTACTAATGCATTCTACGGGCACCTACAAGAATGCATGGATCGTGCTATCCCTAGCAAAACCAAGACTCACTCCTCTAAGAAAAGGAAGTCAGTTTGGTGGACTCCTACCATAAACAAGCTATACAATAGAAGGAGGAAACTAATACAGAAAAGAGTAAAATACCAAGAAGGGAAGACATCCCTGATCAGTATCAGCAAAAAACTACGATCCCTCATAAAATCATCCAAGGCGAGTTTCGAAAGAAACATTGCCAAGTACTCCAAAGATAACCACAAGGCAGTCTTTAGCTATGTCAAGAATCTAAGTGGCAATGCTCAGATCTGTTTGGAGTTAGTGCAGAATGGTACAAAATACACTGAACCGACCAATATTGCCAACATCCTGGCAGACAGATTCAGTGCAAACTTCACCCCCTTTCACCCCCAAAAGGGCCCATAACCATACCAGAAGAATGTAGAGCTCCTGAAATCATAGACACTCAGGTTAAAACAGCCCTCTCTAAAGCTAAAAACACAGCATCAATGGGACTAGACGGTGTCCCAGGCTGCGTCCTACATGAGCTCAAAGACGAACTAACCCCTCACCTAAACACACTGTTCAAACTCAGCCTCTCCACAGGTTACATACCCATAGAGTGGCACACAGCAACAGGTATTCCACTCCACAAAGGTGGAGCCACAACAGACCCCGGGAACTATCGCCCTATAAGCCTGACTAGCTTGGTCTGCAAGGCTATAGCACGCATCATCATGGAACTCATTAACAGAGACATTAGGAACCTCCAAAGACTGGACCCTACCCAGTTAGGCTTTGGTAAGGGCAGATCATGCCTCCTAAACCTGGTGGACTTTTTTGAGACAGTTACCAAGGCTAGAGATGAGGGAAAGGTGGTACACACAGCCAACCTAGACCTCGCAAAGGCCTTTGACACCATTCCCCATTCTGGTATTATAGACAAGCTCGCCAGCCTGAACATAAACCCCTACATCACAAGATGGGTTGCCAACTGGCTCAGAGACAGAACCAACATGATAAGAGTTGCAGGAGCTAGGTCTGTCTCTAAACCGGTTATAAGTGGTGTTCCCCAGGGCTCAGTCCTAGGACCCCTCCTGTTTGGCCTATACTTCTCAGAGGTACAGGCAAGCACAGGAGGACTATGGCTGACCAAGTTCACAGACGACTGCAAACTAGGGGCTATAATTGACTCTCTGGCAGACACAGACATCCTCCAAAAGGGTCTCACTAGGATGGGCACCTGGTGTCAAAATCATGGCCTCAAGCTAAATGCCAAAAAGTGCATAGTCATCCCCATTGGAAAAAAAGAAAGTACCCACAAACTACCACATAAGTGGTAGTCCCCTAAATACGGAAGACGTAACAAAGGTTCTGGGGACCCAAGTAGAGAGTAAACTCAACTTTGATAATCACATTGCTAAAGTGGTTAGAAAATCCTTCTACATGGCACACCTTATCACAAAAAGGTTTGCATCCAGATCAAAAGAGGTCATTGTGCCCCTCTACTCATCGCTCATCAGACCCATCATAGAGTACAACGCCCCATTTGTGATATATCTTACTAGACACCTGCAACAGCTGGAAAGACTACAGAAGTACCTCACCAAGAGGATCACTGGCCTCAAACAGATGCCCTATGCAGCTCGACTGAAGAAACTCCAGCTGTACTCGGTTGCATACCGCCTGCTCAGAGGTGATCTCTGCCTAAAATACAAGGCCATGTCCAACCCAGAACTGATGGACATGCTCCACCTAAAGAAAAGCCTATCCCCTTGAGCCACATGCTCTAGGGATCTAAACCTTCCCACAACAAAAAATAAAACATGCTGGAGGGATAGATTCCTGTCACAAAGATTTCCCATGCTTTGGAACAAGATTCCAATCTACATTAGGCAGAGCTCCTCGTTAAAACTCTTCATGAAAAACCTTTACAAGTGGATGGGAAACCGAAAGTTTACCCCGGGGATCACTTCAGTGGCTCTGCTAGACAGAGGCACAGGGAATTAATCTAAGGGGGCAGCGAAAGCCAACACATTCTGGCTAGGCTTATAAATGCCTTTGGGCAGATAGCCTAGAACCTACCTATAACCCTATGAACGTAAAAAGCATTGGTAACAAAAGAAAGACTAAGATTATAGATGTGACTTCTGAGCAAAATAAACCAAAAAGCATTGGTAAAAAAAGGAAGACTAACATTATAGATGTGACTTCAGAGCAAAATAAAACAAAAAGCATTGGTAACAAAAGAAATGCTAACATATAGATGTGACTTCTGTGCAAAATAAAACAAAAAGCACTGGGAACAAAAGAAAGACTAACATTATAGTTGTGACTTCTGAGCAAAATAAACCAAAAAGCATCGGTAACAAAAGAAAGAATAACACGTAGATGTGACTTCTGAGCAAACTAAACCAAAAAGCATTGGTAACAAAAGAAAGATGAACATTATAGATGTGACTTCTGATTAAAATAAACCAAAAAGCATTGGTAACAAAAGAAAGACGAACATTATAGATGTGCCTTCTGAGCAAAATAAACCAAAAAGCATTGGTAACAAAAGAAAGACGAACATTATAGATGTGCCTTCTGAGCAAAATAAACCAAAAAGCATTAGCAACAAAAGAAAGACCAACATTATAGATGTGACTTCTGAGCAAAATAAAACAAAAAGCATTGGTAACAAAAGAAAGACGAACATTATAGATGTAACTTTTGAGCAAAATAAATCAAGAAAGCATTAGTAACAAAAGGAAGACGAACATTATAAATGTAACTTCTGAGCAAAATAAAAGGCATTGATAACAAAAGAAAGGCTAACATCATAGCTGTGACTTCTGAGCAAAATAAAACAAAAAGCATTCGTAACAAAAGAAAGTCTAACATTATAGATGTGAATTCTGAACAAAATAAAACAAAAAGCATTAGTAAAATATAGACAAACATTATAGATGTGACTTCTGAGCAAAATAAAACAAAAAGCATTGCCAACAAAAGAAAGACTAATATAGATGTGACTTCTGAGCAAAATAAAACAAAAAGCACTGGTAACAAAAAAAAGACTAACATTATAGATGTGACTTCTGAGCAAAATAAAACAAAAAGCATAAGTAACAAAAGAAAGACTAACATTATAGATGTGACTTCTGAGCAAAATAAAAAAAAAGCATCGGTAACAAAAGAAAGGCTAAAATATAGATGTGACTTCTGAGCAAAGTAAACTAAAAAGCATTGGTAACAAAGAAAGACTAACATTATACATGTGACTTCTGGGCAAAATAAAACAAAAATAATTGGTACCAAACGAAAGACAAACATATAGATGTGACTTCTAAGCATAATAAAGCAAAAACCATTAGTAACAAAAGAAACACTAACATTATAGATGTGACTTCTAAGCAAAATAAACCAAAAAGCATTGGTAACAAAAGAAAGACTAACATTATAGAAGTGACTTCTGAGCAAAATAAAACAAAAAGCATTGGTAAAAGAAAGACAAACATTATAGATGTGACTTGAGCAAAATAAAACAAAAAACATTTGTCACAAAAGAAAGACTAACATTATAGAAGTGACTTCTGAGCAAAATAAAACAAAAAGCATTGGTAAAATAAAGACAAACATTATAGATGTGACTTCTGAGCAAAATAAAACAAAAAGCATTGGCAACAAAAAAAGGACTAACATAGATGTGACTTCTGAGCAAAATGAAACAAAAAGCATTGGTACCAAAAGAAAGACTAACATATAGATTTGACTTCTGAGCAAAATAATCCAAAAAGCATTGGTAACAAAAGAAAGACTAACATATAGATGTGACTTCTGAACAAAATAAACCAAAAAGCATCGGTAACAAAATAAAGGCTAACATTATAGATGTAACTTCTGGGAATAATAAAGCTAAAAGCATTGGTAACAAAAGAAACGCTTACATTATAGATGTGACTTCTGAGCAAAATGAAACAAAAAACATTGGTACCAAAAGAAGGACTAACATAGATGTGACTTCTGAGCAAAATAAACCAAAAAACATTGGTAACAAAAGATTAACATGTAGATATGACTTCTGAGCAAAATAAACCAAAAAGAATTGGTAAAAAAAGAAGGACTAACATTATAGATGTGACTTCTGAGCAAAATAAAACAAAAAACATTCATAACAAAAGAAAGACTAACTTTATAGAAGTGACTTCTGTGCAAAATAAAACAAAAAGCATTGGTAAAAGAAAGACAAACATTATACATGTGACTTCTGAGCAAAATAAAACAAAAAACATTCGTAACAAAAGAAAGACTAACATTATAGAAGTGACTTCTGAACAAAATAAAACAAAAAGCATTGGTAACAAAAGAAAGACGAACATTATAGATTTGACTTCTGAGCAAAATAAAACAAAAGCCATTGGCAACAAAAGAAGGACTAACATAGATGTCACTTCTGAGCAAAATATAACAAAAAGCATTGGTAACAAACGAAAGACTAAAATATAGACGTGACTTCTGAGCAAAATATAACAAAAAGCATTGGTAACAAACGAAAGACTAAAATATAGACGTGACTTCTGAGCAAAATAAAACAAAAAGCATTGCTAACAAAAGAAAGACTAACATATAGATGTGAATTCTGAACAAAATAAGCATTCATTGCTTGAATCTAATTGAGTTCTGACTGAGAGTGCTACTGAAACAACTCAAACTATAAATTGATAAGTATATTTTTTGGCACTTCTTTCCAAAGTTCTACAGTATTCCATTTGCTTTTGCTTGATTTATTTAGATCATATTTTCTGGCTTCTGATCTGTATTGAAAGTGTTATTTTTGTGAGTGGAAAGTGCTATTTTCCCCCACCCTTAATCCTGCTCTGTTAAATACTGGCCAAACAACTTGTGTGTTTTATCTGATTGTCTCAAGGCTTGCTAGTATAATTAAGATTCCCTGTTTGTTACCTCTGCATTCATTGCTTGAATTTAAGTTCTGACTGAGAGTGCTACTAAAACAACTCAAACTATAAATTGATAAGTATATTTTTTGGCACTTCTTTTCAAAGTTCTACAGTATTTTAATTGCTTTTGCTTGATTTAGATCATATTTGCTGGCTTCTGATTGGTGTTGAAAGTGTTATTTTTCTGAGTTTTCCCTCACCCTGCCCTCTCTATTGGTGTTTTCTTTTTATACTTGGTGGATTTGCAATTGCCCACCCCTACTGTATATTTGATCTGTGACACTCCTCCCAGTCTAGTGTCTTTAGCTCATTCTACCTAATACGGAGAGAAAAAAAAATGTTTTTTGCCCTTTATTCATCTGCTTACTGTGTTTGTGTTTCTTCCTACTTTATTACTTATTTTGCTCTTGCTGCCTGTTCTTAAAAGTACTTAATAGCATTTATTCTTCTGCATTTGTTGCTGCTTGTTGGTAGCTGATTAAATTGTAACTGTTTTTCTAAGCCTTTGGATTACGCACTTGGGCTTTAGACCAGTTGTTTCACATTAGGAAGGTTTGTGGTCTGCACTGTTGTGACAGGACAGGAAGCTTACATCCTTCTGAGTTGGGAGTTGCTGAGTGAATGCTTAGTGTCTGTTCTAAAGTGTATTAGTTCTGGTTTAAGCACTTGGGCTTTGGGCCAGGTTTTTACATTAAGAATGTGTGGTCTGCACTTTTGTGGGAGGCTGAATTCTGCCCTTCTGAGCTTGGAATTCCTGGTCACAAGCTTATTATGCCTGCATATTTGAACTGTTTCTTTCTGAAATTGGTGCACCTTGTTGCTGCAGCATAGACCAGATTCAGGCCTGCTGAATCTAGCTTTGTTTGTATAACTTGAGCACTGACACAGGCCATATTTTTTTGGAGAAGGTTCCCCTGCACCCTAGCAGCAGGAGTGTGCAGTTAGAACTTGTCTGATTGAAGACTGATAGAGCAGGGCTCAGTTTTGAGCTTTTTTCTGGTTAATTGGGTAACTTGTTTAAATCAGTTGTTCGTTTTCTACTGTTTTATATATAAAAAGTGCATTCTATTCATCTGCTTTTACTGTATTTGTATTTCTTCCTACTTTATTACTAGTGGCATTGACTACAACTCTGATCTGAGATCTATAACAGTAAGTATCCTTTTCTGTGCATTTAAAGAATTTTTTTGATTGTATCTGCTTCATTTTCTGAAAAAAATCAAAAATATATACTTGTTTCCCCCCTTTCTAAGCTAGTGTAGTCCAGTTTTCAGGTTAAGTGCTGAATTCAGGGCTATGTTACAAATCTCTGTGTTTGCCCATACCTTACTTGGAAAGAAGGAAGTTTCTCTGTTCACCTGTGAGAGAGGGGAGCTTTTAGCAGCCTGTCAGTCCCTAGAGGAGTGGTTTCAGCCCATAAATTAGTAGTTTATTGGCATTTTGGGCTAATTTCTATCTCTTTCATTTCCCTGCTATAAATACCACATTTGCCCGGTTTTGCATGCCACACAGCGCCGGTGGTATAACTATTCCTGGCTCCACAAAGTCTCCTCTTCAAATTTTCCCTTGGAACTAGACAAACTTTCAACTTAAGCACTCAAGCCATTCATTTCTCAGCCCAGTACTTGCTCAAAACTCATAGCAAGCACTTAAAAACCCTAACACTAGACCCTCCTATACTGTACAGAAGGACAAGGCTCTCTTTTCAACCTTACCAGCCATTCAGTAAAACCGTTCACTGTACCTATCCAGGCATGTCCAAAGGGCAGTTTTAGGTGTACTCTCCAGTCCAACTGGTGAATCTGGGCATTTTGAGACAATGTTACAACTGCCTCATGTACACAGACAACCTTCTCCTCCTACCACCAAACGCTAATACATGCGAGAGATGCAATTATACAGCCAAACTGGAGGCTAAGCTCTCTCAACCCAAGGCTGGATCTCACAGTCAAGAGGAGAAGGGAAATACTTGCATCACACCACCAGTCTCACATAGACCCATTAAACCAGCACTTGCAAAATACACACATAAATACACAAAAACATACTCGGAGGCTCTAAATAAAAATCTGGAAAAGCAACAGAGACCACCAAAGCAGACATCCAAGCAACCTTCACCCCCCAACACAAATCATGAAATACATACTTCACAAAACCAGTGTGCCATGCAATCACAGCCCTTAAGGAAAAATAACGTACCCAACATACTAGTAATAGGTGACTCTATAGTCAGGCACACTGACGTCCCACTCACTAGGCTGAATAAGGAGAAGGTTACTGTTAGCTGCCTGTCAGGTGCCAGGATCTGCCACATAACACAAGCACTCAGGTCACTCCAGAACAAGTACAATACAACTCTGTCATTGTCCATGTTGGTGTGAATGACCTGAGCCATACCTCCCTGGACTACATGAAAATAGACATGGAAGAGCTCTCTGATCTTGTAGCCTAGGCCGGTATGACCCTGACCCTGAGTAGCATCCTGCCCTCACCAAGAATGATACCACAGTATAAAGAAAAAATTATCAATTTCAACAATTGGCTAAGTTTCTGGTGTCATTCAAAAGGGATCCAGTGTCTGTCCGCCTGGGATGACATGCTCGACAAGCCACGCTGCTTCACTAGAGGCGGCTTGCACCTGTCACCCTTATGCTTTCGAATACTGGCCAAGGTTCTTGCCACCCCCATAGTGCCTTTTTAGGCAAGACTCAAAAGACAAACTCACTGCCATAATTAGCACAAGTAACAAAAAACTGAGGGTAATGCTACTCAATGCCAGAAGTCTAAACCTCAAAATGCATGCACTCAAGGCACTCCTCAGTATGGAGAAAATCGATATATGTGCAGTAACAGAAACCTGGTTTAAGGCTCCAGAGAGCACCCCAACATTACCAGGCTACAACTCATACCATACATTTCAGCCACAGAACCCAGACTGAAATACAAAAGGCGGAGGGAATATCCACATTCATCAAGGATACCCACACCTCCAGGTTAGTGGCACAGCATGATGCTTCAGAGATCATCCACTTGCAACTAACAATGGGCAAAACTGCATTTCAAATTGTAGCTTGCTACAGATCACCCACCATGTCCCAGGACCCCCATTCCACATTTCTGGAAACACTGGGAAATATAAATGTCCTAACAAACACCCTAATATTAGGTGAATTCAATTACCCAAACATTAATTGGGAGAACTACTCAAATACTAACTCCCTTGCCCAACATTTCCTAGAATTTATAAACTCAAATGCCCTGGATAAACTGGTCAACACTCCCACCAGAGGTGACAACATATTGGACCTGGTCATCACCAACATGGGTGACCAGTGCTCCACACCGGAGGTCAACCCCTCACTGGTTAGATCTGATCATAAACAAATCACTTTGGATATCCAGATTCCGCCCTCACCTCCGGACAAGGAAACCACCATGAAAAACTTTTCTAAAGCAAACTTCACATTACTTAAGACCGAGATGGAAAGCTTCAAAGCCCCCATGCTAAAGGATAGCATTGTCCAAGCTGCAAAATCCTTTACTAATGCATTCTACGGGCACCTACAAGAATGCATGGATCGTGCTATCCCTAGCAAAACCAAGACTCACTCCTCTAAGAAAAGGAAATCAGTTTGGTGGACTCCTACCAGAAACAAGCTATACAATAGAAGGAGGAAACTAGTACAGAAAAGAGTAAAATACCAAGAAGGAAAGACATCCCTGATCAGTATCAGCAAGAAACTACGATCCCTCATAAAATCATCCAAGGCAAGTTTCGAAAGAAACATTGCTAAGGACTCCAAAGATAACCACAAGGCAGTCTTTAGCTATGTCAAGAATCTAAGTGGCAGTGCTCAGATCTGCTTGGAGTTAGTGCAGAATGGTACAAAATACACTGAACCGACCAATATTGCCAACATCCTGGCAGACAGGTTCAGTGCAAACTTCACCCCCTTTCACCCCCAAAAGGGTCCATAACCATACCAGAGGATTGTAGAGCTCCTGAAATCATAGACACTCAGGTTAAAACAGCCCTCTCTAAAGCTAAAAACACAGCATCAATGGGACTAGACGGTGTCCCAGGCTGCGTCCTACATGAGCTCAAAGACAAACTAACCCCTCACCTAAACACACTGTTCAAACTCAGCCTCTCCACAGGTTACATACCCATAGAGTGGCACACAGCAACAGTTATTCCACTCCACAAAGGTGGAGCCACAACAGACCCCGGGAACTATCACCCTATAAGCCTGACTAGCTTGGTCTGCAAGGCTATGGAGCGCATCATCATGGAACTCATTAACAGAGACATTAGGAACCTCCAAAGACTGGACCCTACCCAGTTAGGCTTTGGTAAGGGCAGATCATGCCTCCTAAACCTGGTGGACTTTTTTGAGACAGTTACAAAGGCTAGAGATGAGGGAAAGGTGGTACACACAGCCAACCTAGACCTCGCAAAGGCCTTTGACACCATTCCCCATTCTTGTATTATAGACAAGCTCACCAGCCTGAACATAAACCCCTACATCACAAGATGGGTTGCCAACTGGCTCAGAGACAGAACCAACATGATAAGAGTTGCAGGAGCTAGGTCTGACTCTAAACTGGTAACAAGTGGTGTTCCCCAGGGCTCAGTCCTAGGACCCCTCCTGTTCGGCCTATACTTCTCAGAGGTACAGGCAAGCACAGGAGGACTATGGCTGACCAAGTTCACAGACTACTGCAAACTAGGGGCTATAATTGACTCTCTGGCAGACACAAACATCCTCCAAAAGGGTCTCACTAGGATGGACTCATGGTGTCAAAATCATGGCCTCAATCTAAATGCCAAAAAGTGCATAGTCATCCCTGTTGGAAAAAAACAAAGTACCCACAAACTACCACATAGGTGGTAGTCCCCTAAATACGGAAGACGTAATAAGGGTTCTGGGGACCCAAGTAGATGGTAAACTCAACTTTGATAATCACATTGCTAAAGTGGTTAGAAAATCCTTCTACGTGGCACACCTTATCACAAAAGGGTTTGCATCCAGATCAAAAGAGGTCATTGTGCCCCTCTACTCATCGCTCATCAAACCCATCATAGAGTACAATGCCCCATTTGGGATATATCTTACTAGACACCTGCAACAGCTGGTAAGACTACAGAAGTACCTCACCAAGAGGATCACTGGCCTCAAACAGATGCCCTATGCAGCTCGACTGAAGAAACTCCAGCTGTACTCAGTTGCATACCACCTACTCAGAGGTGATCTCTGCCTAAAATACAAGGCCATGTCCAACCCAGAACTGATGGACATGCTCCACCTAAAGAAAAGCTGATCCCCTCGAGCCACACGCTCTAGGGATCTAAACCTTCCCACAACAAAAAATAAAACATGCTGGAGGGATAGATTCCTGTCACAAAGACTTCCCATGCTTTGGAACAAGATTCCAATCTATATTAGGCAGAGCTCCTCATTAAAACTCTTCAGGAAAAACCTTGACAAGTGGATGGGAAACAGAAAGTTTACCCTGGGGATCACTTCAGTGACTCTGCTAGACAGAGGCACAGGGAATTAATCTAAGGGGGCAGCGAAAGCCAACACATTCTGGCTAGGCATATAAATGCATTTGGGCAGATAGCCTAGCACCTACCTATAACCCTATGAACGTAAAAACCATTGGTAACAAAAGAAAGACTAACATTATACGTGTGACTTCAGAGCAAAGTATAATAAAAGGCATTGCTAACAAAAGAAAGAATAACATATAGATGTGACTTCTAAACAAAATAAACCAAAAAGCATTGGTAACAAAAGAAAGACTAACCTTATAGATGTGACTTCTGAGCAAAATAAACCAAAAAGCATTGGCAACAAAAGAAAGACTAACATTATAGTTGTGACTTCTGAGCAAAATAAAACAAAAAGCATCGGTAACAAAAAAAAAGACCAACATTATAGATGTGACATCTGAACAAAATAAACCAAAAAGCATCTGTAACAATAGAAAGGCTAACATTATAGATGTGACTTCTAAGCAAAATAAACCAAAAAGCATTGCAAACAAAAGAAAGACTAACATGTAGACGTGACTTCTGAGCAAAATAAACCAAAAAGCTTTGCTAACAAAAGAAAGAATAAAATGTACATGTTACTTCTGAGCAAAATAAACCAAAAAGCATATGCAACAAAAGAAAGACTAGCATTATAGATGTGACTTCTGATTAAAATAAACCAAAAAGCATTGGTAACAAAAGAAAGACAAACATAGATGTGACTTCTGAGCAAAATAAACCAAAAAGCATTAGTAACAAAAAAAAAGATGAACATTATAGATGTAACTTCTGAGCAAAATAAAACAAAAAGCATTGGTAACAAAAGAAAGACTAACATTATAGATGTGACTTCTGAGCAAAATAAAACAAAAACCATCAGTAATAAAAAGAAAGACTAACATTATAGTTGTGACTTCTGAGCAAAATAAAACTAAAAGCATCGGTAACAAAAGAAAGACTAAAATATAGATCTGACTTTTGAGTAAAATAAACCAAAATGCATTAGTAACAAAGAAAGACTAACATTATACGTGTGACTTCTGAGCAAAATAAAACAAAAAGTATTGGCAACAAAAGAAAGAATAACATATAGATGTGACTTCTGAGCAAAATAATCCAAAAAGCATTGGTAACAAAAGAAAGACGAACATTATAGATGTGACTTCTGAGCAAAATAAACCAAAAAGCATTGGTAACAAAAGAAAGACTAACATTACAGATGTGACTTCTGAGCAAAATAAAACAAAAAGCATCGGAAACAAAAGAAAGACTAAAATATAGATGTGACTTCTGAGCAAAATAAAATAAAAAGCATCGGTAACAAAAGAAATTCTAACATATACATGTGATTTCTGAAAAAAATAAACCAAAAAGCATCGGTAACAAAAGAAAGGCTAACATTATAGATGTGACTTCTGAGCAAAATAAACCAAAAAGCATCGGTAACAAAAGAAAGACTAGCATGTAGATGTGACTTGAGCAAAATAAACAAAAAAGCATAGGTAACAAAAGAAAGATTAACATTATAGATGTGACTTCTGATTAAAATAAACCAAAAAGCATTGGTAACAAAAGAAAGACAAACATAGATGTGACTTCTGAGCAAAATAAACCAAAAAGCATTTGTAACAAAAGAAAGATGAATATTATGAGCAAGCACTGAAGGGCTGTGGCTGACCAAGTTTGCAGATGACTGCAAACTGGGTGCTATAATAGAGTCTCCGGCCGACATGGATATCCTCCAGGAGAGCCTTAATGAGACTGATGCATGGTGTCAAAGCCATGGTCTCAAGCTAAATGCTAAAAAATGCGTAGTAATCCCCTTTGAAAAAAACAGAGTACCGGCGTTCTACCACATAGGAGGTAACCCCCTGAAATCTGAAGTAGTAATAAGGGATCTAGGGACCCAAGTAGATAGTCAGCTTTCCTTTGATAGCCATGTTGCCAAGGTGGTTAGAAAATCCTTCCATGTGACCCATCTGATCACGAAAGGGTTCGTATCAAGATCTAAGGATGTAGTGGTGCCCCTCTACTCTTCCCTCATCAGACCCATTATTGAGTACAATGCACCAGTTGGAATATACATGGCTAGGCATCTCCAGCAGCTGGAGAGACCACAGAGGTACCTCACTAAGAGGATTACTGGCCTCAAACAGTTGCCCTAAGCAGCACAATTGAAAAAATTAAGGCTTTTCTCTGTTGCATACTGCCTTCTCAGAGGCGATCTCTGTATAACATACAGAGCCATGTCCAACCCAGAACTGTTGAACATGCTCCATCTTAGCAAAACCAAATCTACTTGAGCTACATGCTCTAGGGATATAAACATCAGCACAAAAATGAATAGAACATGCTGGAGGGATAGATTCCCTTCGCAAAGACTTCCCTTGCTATGGAACAAGGTCCCGGTCTACATAAGACAGAGCCCCTCACTATCACTCTTCAAGAGAAACCTTGACGAGTGGATGGGTAACAGTAAGTTCACACCAGGGATCATACCAACAGCTCTACTAGATAGAGGCCAAGGGTACTAGCTGCTAGATCAAGGGGCTAGGGAACTAACCAAATTGGTGGTGAATACTGCACAACATGGCTGGACTAATATATGCCTTCAGATAGCCCAGTACCTACCTATGAACCTATGAACCTATTATAGATGTGACTTCTGAGCAAAATAAAACAAAAAGCATTGGCAACAAAAGAAAGATTAACATAGATGTGACTTGTGAGCAAAATGAAACAAAAAGCATTGGTAACAAAAGAAAGACTAAATATAGATGTGACGTCTAAGTAAAATAAACCAAACTGCATTGGTAACAAAGAAAGACTAACATTGTACGTGTGACTTCTGAACAAAATAAAACAAAAAGCATTGGTACCAAAAGAAAGACTAAATATAGATGTGACGTCTGAAAAAAAATGTAACAAATAAAAGGCTAACATTATAGATGTGACTTCTGAGCAAAATAAACCAAAAAGCATTGGTAACAAAAGAAAGGCTAACATTATAGATGTGACTTCTGAGCAAAATAAACCAAAAAACATTTGTGACAAAAGAAAAACTAACATTCTAGATGTAACTTCTGAGCAAAATAAAACAAAAAGCATTGGTTACTAAAGAAAGACTAACATTATAGATGTGACTTCTGAGGAAAATAAAACAAAAACCATTTGTAACAAAGGAAAGTTTAACATTACAGATGTGACTTCTGAGCAAAATAAAACAAAAAGCATTGGTAAAAGAAAGACAAACATTATAGATGTGACTTCTGAGCAAAATAAAACAAAAAGCATTGGTAATAAAAGAAAGACGAACATTATAGATGTGCTTTCTTAGCAAAATAAAACAAAAAGCATTGGTAACAAAAGAAAGACAAACATTACAGATGTGACTTCTGAGCAAAATAAAACAAAAGGCATTGGCAACAAAAGAAAGACTAACATAGATCTGATTTCTGAGCAAAATAAAACAAAAAGCATTGGTAAGAAAAGAAAGACTAACATTACAGATGTGACTTCTGAGCAAAATAAACCAAAAAGCATTGGTAACAAAAGAAAGACTAGCATTACAAATGTGACTTCTGAGCAAAATAAAATAAAAAGCATCGGTAACAAAAGAAATACTAATACATAGATGTGACTTCTGAACAAAATAAACCAAAAAGCATCTGTAACAAAAGAAAGGCTAACATTATAGATATCACTTCTGAGCAAAATAAACCAAAAAGCATTGCTAACAAAAGAAAGACTAACATGTAGATGTGGCTTCTGAGCAAAATAAACCAAAAAGCTTTTGTAACAAAAGAAAGATGAACATGTAGATGTTACTTCTGAGCAAAATAAACCAAAAAGCATATGTAACAAAAAGAAAGACTAAAATTAGAGATGTGACTACTGATTAAAATAAACCAAAAAGCATTGGTAACAAAAGAAAGACAAACATTATAGATGTGACTTCTGAGCAAAATAAACCAAAAAACATTCATAACAAACGAAAGTCTAACAGTATAGATGTGACTTATGAGCAAAATAAAACAAAAAGCATTGGTTACAAAAGAAAGACTAACATTATACATGTAACTTCTGAGGAAAATAAAAAAAAACATTTGTAACAAAGGAAAGTTTAACATTATAGATGTGACTTCTGAGCAAAATAAACCAAAAGCATCAGTAACAAAAGAAAGACGAACATAATAGATGTGACTTCTGAGCAAAATAAAAAAAAGCATTGGTAGCAAAAGAAAGACGAACATTATAGATGTGACTTCTGAGCAAAACAAAAGGCATTGGCAACAAAAAAAAGAGTAACATAGATGTGACTTGTGAGCAAAATAAAACAAAAAGCATTGGTAACAAAAGAAAAACTAACATTATAGATGTGAATTCTGAGCAAAATAAAACAAAAAGCATTGGTTACAAAAGAAAGACTAACATTATAGATGTGACTTCTGAGGAAAATAAAACAAAAAACATTTGTAACAAAGGAAAGTTTAACATTATAGATGTGACTTCTGAGCAAAATAAAACAAAAAGCATCATTAACAAAAGAAAGACGAACATTATATATGTGACTTCTGAGCAAAATAATCCAAAAAGATTTAGTAACAAAAGAAAGACAAACATTATAGATGTGACTTCTGATTAAAATAAACCAAAAAGCATTGGTAACAAAAGAAAGACAAACATTATAGATGTGACTTCTGAGCAAAATAAAACAAAAAGCATTGGTAATAAAGAAAGACACATTATATATGTGACTGAGGAAAATAAAACAAAAAACATTTGTAACAAAGGAAAGTTTAACATTATAGATGAGACTTCTGAGCAAAATAAAATGAAAAGCATTGGTAAAACAAAGACGAACATTATAGATGTGACTTCTGAGCAAAATAAAACAAAAAGGAATGGTAAAAGAAAGATGAACATTATAGATGTGTCTTCTGAGCAAAATAAAACAAAAGGCATTGGCAACAAAAGAAAGACGAACATTATAGATGTGACTTTTGAACAAAACAAATCAAAAGGCATTGGCAACAAAAGAAAGACTAACATAGATGTGACTTCTGAGCAAAATAAAATGAAAAGCATTGGTAAAAGAAAGACAAACATTATAGATGTGACTTCTGAGCAAAATAAAACAAAAAGCATCGGTAACAAAAGAAAGACAAACATTACAGATATGACTTTTGAGCAAAATAAAACAAAAAGCATTGGCAACAAAAGAAAGACGAACATTATAGATGTGACTTCTGAGCAAAACAAAACAAAAGGCATTGGCAAAAAAAGAAGGACTAACATAGATCTGACTTGTGAGCAAAATAAAACAAAAGGCATTGGTAACAAAAAAAACTAACATTATAGATGTGACTTCTGAGCAAAATAAAAAAAGCACTGGTTACAAAAGAAAGACTAACATAGATGTGACTTCTGAGGAAAATAAAACAAAAAACATTTGTAAGAAAGGAAAGTTTAACATTATAGATGTGACTTCTGAGCAAAATTAAACAAAAAGAATTGGTAAAAGAAAGACAAACATTATAGCTGTGACTTTTGAGCAAAATAAAACAAAAAGCATTGGCAACAAAAGAAAGACGAACATTATAGATGTGACTTCTGAGCAAAACAAAACAAAAGGCTTTGGCAAAAAAAGAAAGACTAACATAGATCTCACTTGTGAGCAAAATAAAACAAAAAGCATTGGTAACAAAAGAAAGACATCATTATAGATGTGACTTCTCAGCAAAATAGAACAAAAGGCATTGGCAACAAAAGAAAGACTAACATAGATGTGACTTCTGAGAAAATAAAACAAAAAGCATTGGTAACAAAAGAAAGACTAACATTATAGATGTGACTTCTGAGCAAAAGAAAACCAAAAGCATCAGTAACAAAAGAAAGACAATCATTATAGATGTGACTTCTCAGCAAAATAGAACAAAAGGCATTGGCAACAAAAGAAAGACTAACATACATGTGACTTCTGAGAAAATAAAACAAAAAGCATTGGTAACAAAAGAAAGACTAACATTATAGATGTGACTTCTGAGCAAAATAAAACCAAAAGCATCAGTAACAAAAGAAAGACTAAAATATAGATGTGACTTCTGAGCAAAATAAAACAAAAAGCATTGGTCACAAAAGACAAACATTATAGAGGTGACTTCTGAGCAAAATAAAACAAAAAGCATTGGTAACAAAAGAAAGACTGACATTATAAATGTGACTTCTGAGAAAAATAAAACAAAAAGCATAGGTAACAAAAGAAAGGCTAACATTATAGATGTGACTTCTGAGTAAAATAAACCAAAAAGCATTGCTAACAAAAGAAAGGCTAACATGTAGATGTGACTTCTGAGCAAAATAAACCAAAAAGTATTGGTAACAAAAGAAAGACGAACATGTAGATGTTACTTCTGACTAAAATAAACCAAAAAGCATATGTAACAAAGAAAAGACTAACATTAGAGATGTGACTTCTGATTAAAATAAACCAAAAATCATTAGTAACAAAAGAAAGACAAACATTATAGATGTGACTTCTGAGCAAAATAAACCAAAAGGCTTTAGTAACAAAAGAAAGACAAACATTATAGATGGAACTTCTGAGCAAAATAAAACAAAAATCATTGGTAACAAAAGAAAGTCTAACATTATAGATGGGACTTCTGAGCAAAATAAAACAAAAAGCATTGGTAAAAGAAAGACAAACATTATAGATGTAACTTCTGAGCAAAATAAAACAAAAAGCATCGGTAACAAAAGAAAGACGAACACTATAGATGTGACTTCTGAGCAAAATAAAACAAAAAGCATTGGTAAAAGAAAGACAAACACTATAGATGTGACTTCTGAGCAAAATAAAACAAAAAGCATTGGTAACAAAAGACAGACTAAAATATAGATGTGACGTCTGAGTAAAATAAACCAAAATGCATTGGTAACAAATAAAGACTAACATTGTACGTGTGACTTCTGAGCAAAATAAAACAAAAAGCATTTTTACCAAAAGAAAGACTAAAATATAGATGTGACTTCTGAACAAAATAATCCAAAAAGCATTGATAACCAAAGAAAGACTAACATTATAGATGTGACTTCTCAGCAAAATAACCAAAAAGCGTTAGTAACAAAAGAAAAGATAACATTATAGATGTGACTTCTAAGTAAAATAAAGTATAAAGCATTGGCAACAAAAGAAAGACTAATATGTAGGTGTGACGTCTTAGCAAAATAAACCAAAAAGCATTGGTAACAAAACAAACACTAACATGTAAATATGACTTCAGTGCAAAATAAACCAAAAAGCATTGGTAACAAAAGAAAGGCTAACATAGATGTGACTTCTGAGCAAAATTAAAAAAAAAAACATTTGTAACAAAAAAAAGGCTAACATTATAGATGCGACTTCTGAGCAAAATAAACCAAAAAGCATCGGTAACAAAAGAAAGGCTAACATAGATGTGACTTCTGAGCATAACAAAGAAAAAAGCATCTGTAACAAAATAAAGACTAACATATAGATAAGACTTCTAAACAAAATAAACCAAAAAGCATCTGTAACAAAAGAAAAGCTAACATTATAGATGTGACTTCTGAGCAAAATAAAACAAAAAGCATTGGTTACAAAAGAAAGACAAACATTACAGATGTGACTTCTGAGGAAAATAAAACAAAAAACATTTTTAACAAAGGAAAGTTTAACATTATACATGTGACGTCTGAGCAAAATAAAACAAAAAGCATCGGTAACAAAAGAAAGGCTAACATTATAGATGTGACTTTGCAGCAAAATAAACCAAAAAGCATTGCTAACAAACGAAAGACTAACATGTAGATGTGACTTCTGAGCAAAATAAACCAAAAAGCATTGGTAACAAAAGAAAGACGAACATGTAGATGTTACTTCTGACTAAAACCAAAAAGCATATGTAACAAAGAAAAAACTAACATTAGAGATGTGACTTCTGATTAAAATAAACCAAAAATCAGTAGTAACAAAAGAAAGACAAACATTATAGATGTGACTTCTGAGCAAAATAAAACAAAACACATTCGTAACAAAAGAAAGTCTAACATTATACATGTGACTTCTGAGCAAAATAAAACAAAAAGCATTGATAAAAGAAAGACAAACATTATAGATGTGACTTCTGAGCAAAATAAAACAAAAAGCATCGGTAACAAAAGAAAGACTAACATTATAAATGTGACTTCTGAGAAAAATAAAACACAAAGCATTGGTAACAAAAGACAGACTAAAATATAGATGTGACGTCTGAGTAAAATAAACCAAAATGCATTGGTAACAAAGAAAGACTAACATTGTATGTGTGACTTCTGAACAAAATGAAACAAAAAGCATTGGTTACAAAAGAAAGACTAACATTATACATGTGACTGAGGAAAATAAAAAAAAAAACTTTTGTAACAAAGGAAAGTTTAACATTATAGATGTGACGTCTGAGCAAAATAAAACAAAAAGCATTGGTAACAAAAGAAAGACGAATATTATAGATGTGACTTCTGAGCAAAACAAAACAAAAAGCATTGGTAACAAAAGAAAGACGAACATTATAGATGTGACTTCTGAGCAAAATAGAACAAAAAGCATTGGTAACAAAAGAAAGACAAACATTATAGATGTGACTTCTGAGCAAAATAAAACAAAAGGCATTTTTAACAAAAGAAAGACTAACATAGATCTTACTTCTGAGCAAAATAAAACAAAAAGCATTGGTAACAAAAGAAAGACGAATATTATAGATGTGACTTCTCAGCAAAACAAAACAAAAAGCATTGGTAACAAAAGAAAGACGAACATTATAGATGTGACTTCTGAGCAAAATAAAACAAAAAGCATTGGTAACAAAAGAAAGACTAACATGACAGATGTCACTTCTGAACAAAATAAAACAAAAAGCATTGGTAACAAAAGAAAGGCTAACATTATAGATGTGACTTCTGAGCAAAATAAACCAAAAAGCGTTGCTAAAAAAAGAAAGACTAACATGTAGATATGACTTCTGAGCAAAATAAACCAAAAAGCATTCGTAACAAAAGAAAGACGAACATGTAGATGTTACTTCTGAGCAAAATAAACCAAAAAGCTATACTAACAAAAGAAAGACGAACATTATAGATGTGACTTCTGAGCAAAATAAAACAAAAATCATTGGTAACAAAAAAAAGACTAGCATTATAGATGTGAATTCTGAGCAAGATAAAACAAAAAAGATTCATAACAAATGAAAGTTTAACATTATAGATGTGACTTCTGAGCAAAATAAAACAAAAAGCATTGGTAAAAGAAAGACGAACATTATAGATGTGATTTCTGAGCAAAATAAAACAAAAAGCATCGGTAACAAAAGAAAGACGAACATTATAGATGTGACTTTTGAGCAAAATAAAACAAAAAGCATTGGTAAAAGAAAGATGAACATTATAGATGTGATTTCTGAGCAAAATAAAACAAAAAGCATCTGTAACAAAAGAAAGACAAACATTATAGATGTGACTTTTGAGCAAAATAAAACAAAAATCATTGGTAACAAAAGAAAGATGAAAATTATAGATGTGACTTCTGAGCAAAATAAAACAAAAAGAATTGGTAACAAAAGAAAGACTAACATTGCACGTGTGACTTCTGAGGAAAATAAAACAAAAAGCATTGGTACAAAAATAAAGACTAAAATATAGATGTGACTTCTGAACAAAATAATCCAAAAAGCATTGGTAACCAAAGAAAGATTAACATTATAGCTGTGACTTCTGAGCAAAACAGAGCAAAAAGCATTGGCAACAAAAGAAAAGCTAACATTATAGATGTGACTTCTAAGCAAAATAAAGTATAAAGCATTGGCAACAAAAGAAAGACTAACATGTAGGTGTGACTTCTGAGCAAAATATACAAAAAAACATTGGTAACAAAACAAAGACTAACATGTAGATATGACTTCAGTGCAAAATAAACAAAAAGCATTGGTAAAAGAAAGGCTAACATTATAGATGTGACTTCTGAGCAAAATAAACCAAAAAGCATTGCTAACAAAAGAAAGATAAACATGTAAATGTGACTTCTGAGCAAAATAAACCAAAAAGCATTGCTAAAAAAAAGAATTACAATACAGATGTGACATCTGAGCAAAATAAAATAAAAAGCATCGGTAACAGAAGAAATACTAACATATAGATGTGACTTCTGAACAAAATAAACCAAAAAGCATCTGTAACAAAAGAAAGGCTTACATTATAGATGTGACTTCTGAGCAAAATAAACCACAAATCATTGCTAACAAAAGAAAGACTAACATGTAGATGTGACTTCTGAGCAAAATAAACCAAAAAGGATATATAATCAAAAAAAGACTAACATTAGAGATGTGACTTCTGATTAAAATAAACCAAAAAGCATTGCTAACAAAAGAAAGGCTAACATGTAGATGTGACTTCTGAGCAAAATAAACCAAAAAGTATTGGTAACAAAAGAAAGACGAACATGTAGATGTTACTTCTGACTAAAATAAACCAAAAAGCATATGTAACAAAGAAAAGACTAACATTAGAGATGTGACTTCTGATTAAAATAAACCAAAAATCATTAGTAACAAAAGAAAGACAAACATTATAGATGTGACTTCTGAGCAAAATAAAACAAAAAGCATTGGTAAAAAAAGACAAACATTATAGATGTGACTTCTGAGCAAAATAAAACAAAAAGCATTGGTTACAAATGAAAGACTAACATTATAGATGTGACTTCTGAGCAAAATAAAACAAAAAGCATTGGTAAAAGAAAGACAAACATTATAGATGTAGCTTCTGAGCAAAATAAAACAAAAAGCATCGGTAACAAAAGAAAGACTAATATTATAGATGTGACTTCTGAGCAAAATAAAACAAAAAGCATTGGTAACAAAAGAAAGACTAACATTGCACGTGTGACTTCTGAGCAAAATAAAACAAAAAGCATTGGGTACCAAAATAAAGACTAAAATATAGATGTGACTTCTGAACAAAATAATCCAAAAAGCATTGGTAACCAAAGAAAGACTAACATTATAGCTGTGACTTCTGAGCAAAATAAAGCAAAAAGCATTGGTAACAAAAGAAAAGCTAACATTATAGATGTGACTTCTAAGCAAAATAAAGTATAAAGCATTGGCAACAAAAGAAAGACTAACATGTAGGTGTGACTTCTGAGCAAAATAAACCAAAAAGCATTGGTAAAAGAAAGAAAGACTAACAATACAGCAACTTGTAGTTTATTTGTCATTTTGGGTCAATTCCTGGCTCTTTTCAACCCCCTGCTATAAAGCCCGCTTTTGCGTGCTTTAGCATGCTTTAGCGCGAAGTTGCTCATAGAGCAGCATAGGGCAGCGCCAGTTAATCAAGTTTAAACGATTTCTGTCTCTGTAAAGTCTGCTCTTCAATTTTTCCCTTAGAACTGTTCTACTTGCAATCTAAACAGCCTATAATCTATCTGAAAAGCCCAGCACTTGCTCCTAAAGCATTTTTTATACAGGTAAAGCACTCTTAAACAAAAGAAAGTACTTCATTCACCTAAATTCCCTTGAGTACCTATTTCCCTATAGGTCCTTTCTGACTCAGTTACACAGCAATCTTTTTCACTATTTCTAGCATGTCGAAGGGTCAGTTGCTGGCGTCCTCTCCTGTTCAGCTGGTGAATCTAGGAATCTTGAGGCAATGTTACAATTGCCTCATGTACACAGACAACCCTCTCCTCCTCCCAACAAATACAAATATATGCGAGAGATGCAACTATATAGCCAAACTGGAGGCTGAGCTCTCTCAATTCAGTACTGGCAAGACCAGTCAGGAGGAGAAGGTAACCACGCACACCACAAACCCAGTCTCACATAGAACTATCACAACTGCAAACCAAACACATAAACACACAAAAACATACTCGGAGGGGCTGATTAAAAATCTACCAAAACAACAGAGGCCTCCAAAGCAGACACCCAAGCAACCACCACCTCAAGACATAGCACATGCAACACAGTTCACAAAGTCAGTGTGCTAAACAGTCACAGCCCTTAAAGCCAAACAACATGCCAGACACACTTGTAATAGGTGACACCATAGTCAGACACACTGACGTCCCGCTCACCAGACTGAACAAGGAAAAGGTCACAGTAAGCTGCCTGTCGGGAGCTAGAATCCGCCACATAACACAAGCACTCAGGTCACGCCACAGCAAGTACAAATATGACTCAGTCATTGTACATGCCGGTGTGAACGACCTGAGACGTACCTCCCTGGACTACATGAAAAGAGACATAGAGGAGCTCTCTGATTATGTAGCCCAGGCCGGTATGACCCTGAGCAGCATCTTACCCTCACCAAGAATGATGCCACAGTACAAAGACAAAATGATCAGTTTTAACAATTGACTTAATTACTGGTGTCATTCAAAGGGGATCCAATGTCTGTCTGCTTGGGATGACATGCTTGACAAGCCACGCTGCTTCGCAAGGGATGGCTTGCACCTGTCGCCCCTGGGCTTCCGGATATTGGCCAAGGCTCTTGCCACCCCCATAGTGCCTTTTTTAGGCAAGGCTCAAATGACAAACCTACCTCCCTAGAAAACACAAGTGGAAAAAAACTAAGGGTAATGCTGCTCAATGGCAGAAGTCTAAACCTCAAGATGCACACCCTCGAAGCCCTCCTCAGTATGGAGAACATCGATGTCTGTGCAGTGACTGAAACCTGGTTCAAGGCTCCTGAGAGCACCCCAGCACTATCAGGTTTTACCTCATATCATGCTTTCCAACCCCAAAACTTGGACCGAACCACAAAAGGAGGGGGAGTATCCATATTCATCAAAGATACCCACACCTCCAGGTTAGTGGCAATGCATGAAGCATCGGAGACCATCCAGGTGCAACTAACCATAGGCAAAACTGCCTTACAGTTTGTAGCATGCTACAGACCACCCTGTCAAACTCAGGAACCCCACACAGCCTTCCTGAAGACACTGGAGAGTATGAATGTCTCTCCAAATACCATCATTTTGGGAGACTTCAACTACCCAAACATAGACTGGGAACATTACTCAAGCCCCAACACCCTAACCCAAAGGTTCCTAGAATTCATAAACTCAAATGCAATGGAACAACTAGTCACCATTCCCACAAGAGGAGACAATATACTAGACCTGATCATCACAAACATGGGGACAAAATGCTCCACACGGAAGTATATCCCTCTTTGGTAAGATCAGACCATAAATTAATCTCACTGGATATCCACATCCCGCCCCCACCCCCTGCACAAAAGACCACAGTGAAGAACTTCTCAAAAGCCAACTTCCACTTCTTAAGACTGAAGTGGTATCCTTCAAGGCCCCTGGGCCAGTGGAAACCACAACCCACACTGCTGAATCCTTTGCAAATGCCTTCTACAGGCACCTTCAAGAATGCATGGATCATGCAATCCCAAATAAAACCAAGACCCATTCCCCCAAAGGCAGGCGCCCAGTCTGGTGGACCCCAGCCATAAACAAACTTTACAACAGGCGGAGGAAGCTACTACATGACAGAGCAAAATCCCCAAAAGGGAAGGCATCTCTGATCAGTACTATTAAAAAACTACGATCACTCATAAAATCATCCAAGGCCAACTTTGAGAGAAAAATCGCAAAAGACACAAAAGACAATCACAAGGCCTTCTTTAGCTATGTTAGAAACCTGGGTGGAAACTCCCAGATATGCTCAGAGTTAGTCCAAAATGACACAAAATACACTGAACACACTTACATTTCCAACATTCTGGCAGACAGGTTCAGTGCAAATTTCTCCTCCCCCTCCCCCCCAAAAGGAGAAATAACTATCCCAGCAGAGTGTAGCCTCCCTAACATCTCAGATGCCCAGGTGAGAGCCGGCCTCTCTAAAGCTAAAAACACAGCATCAATGGGACCGGACGGTGTCCCGGTCTGTGTGCTACATGAACTCCAAGAGGAGCTAAACCCACACATAAGGCTGCTGTTTAATCTTACCCTTACTACAGGATACATACCCAAAGAGTGGCATACGGCAACAGTGGTCCCACTTCACAAAGGCGGTGCTTCTACGGACCCTGGAAATTACCGCCCCATAAGCTTGACGAGCCTGGTCTGCAAAGCTATGGAGAGGATCATTATGGAACTCATAAACAAAGACATTGGGGACCTACAGACATTGGATCCTACCCAATTTGGCTTTGTCAAGGGCAGATCCTGCCTTTTGAACTTGGTCGACTTTTTTGAAACAGTCACTAAGGCCATTGATGAGGGCAAGGCAGTTCACACAGCCTACCTTGACCTTGCAAAAGCCTTTGACACAATACCCCACTCGGGCATCATAGACAAACTCACCAGCTTAAATGTAAACCCATATGTCACAAGATGGGTTGCAAACTGGCTCAAGGACAGAACCCACAGGGTCAGAGTTGCTGGAGCTATGTCAGACTCTAAGCCAGTCACAAGCGGTGTCCCATAAGGCTCAGTCCTGGGACCCCTCTTGTTCGGCATTTATTTTTCCGAGGTACAGGCAAACATTGGAGGATTGTGGCTGACAAAGTTCGCAGATGACTGCAAACTGGGCGCCATAATTGATTCTCCAGCAGACACAAACATCCTTCAGAGAGGCCTCATAGAAACGGATAATTGGTACCAGAGCCATGGCCTTAAGCTGAATGCCAAAAAATGTATAGTCATACCCTTTGGGAAAAACAAGGTACCCACAAATCTGGTAATCCATTAAGTACGGAAGAGGTAATCAGGGACCTAGGGACCCAGGTTGACAGTAACCTCTCATTTGACACTCACATTGCCAAAGTGGTTAGGAAGACCTTCTATATTGCCCACCTTATCATGAAGGGTTTCACATCTAGATCAAGAGAGGTCATTGTGCCCCTGTACTCTTCTCTTATCAGGCCAATGATTGAGTACAATGCCACATTTGGGATGCATCTCACCCAACACCTGCAGCAGTTGGAAAGTCCCCAAAAGTTCCTCGCCAAGAGGATAAAGGGTCTTAAACATATGTCATATGCTGCCCGACTGAAAAAACTCCAGCTCTATTCAGTCGCATACCGCCTACTCAGAGGTGATCTGTGCCTGACGTACAAGGCCATGTCCAATCCGGAATTAATGGACATGCTCCACCTCAGAAAATCCAAATCCATCAGAGCCACAAGAGCAAGAGACTTAAACCTCAACACAGAAATAAATAGGACGTGCTGGAGGGACAGATTCATAACCCAGAGGCTCCCTACACTCTGGAATAGAATCCCAGTCCATGTTAGGCAGAGCCCCTCACTGATTCTATTCAAGAGAAATCTTGACGAGTGGATGGGGGATCGTAGGTTTACCCCAGGGGTCATCTCTGTGTCACTACTAGACAGAGGCACAGTAAACTAAACCCTAAAAGGGCGTAGTATTCTCATCCTAAGGGGTGGTGAAAGCCACACACACTCTGGCTAGGCTTATAAATGCCCTAGGGCAGATAGCCTAGTATGAAGCTATGAACTTATGAACCTATGACTTCTGAGCAAAATAAAATAAAAAGCATCGGTAACAAAAGAAATACCAACATATAGATGTGACTTCTGAACAAAATAAACCAAAAAGCATCTGTAACAAAAGAAAGGCTAACATTATAAATGTGACTTCTGAGCAAAATAAACCAAAAAGCATTGGTAACAAAAGAAAGACGAACATGTACATGTTACTTCTGAGCAAAATAAACCAAAAAGCATATTTAACAAAAAAAACTAACATTAAAGATGTGACTTCTGATTAAAATAAACCAAAAATCATTAGTAACAAAAGAAAGACGAACATTATGGATGTGACTTCAGAGCAAAATAAAACAAAAAGCATTGGTAAAAGAAAGACAAACATTATACATATGCCTTCTGTGCAAAATAAAACAAAAAACATTCATAACAAAAAAATCTAACATTATAGATGTGACTTCTGAGGAAAATAAAACAAAAAACATTCGTAACAAATGAAAGTTTAACATTATAGATGTGACTTCTGAGCAAAATAAAACAAAAAGCATTGGTAAAAGAAAGACAAGCATTATAGATATGACTTCTGAGCAAAATAAAACAAAAAGCATCGGTTAGAAAAGAAAGGCTAATGTTATAAATGTCACTTTTGAGCCAAATAAACCAAAAAGCATTGGTAACAAAAAAAAGACGAACATGTAGATGTTACTTCTGAGCAAAATAAACCGAAAAGCATATGTAACAAAAAAAAGACTAACATTAGAGATGTGACTTCTAATTAAAATAAACCAAAAATCATTAGTAACAAAAGAAAGACAAACATTATAGAAGTGACTTCTGAGCAAACTAAACAAAAAAGCTTTAGTAACAAAAGAAAGACGAACATTTTAGATGTGACTTCTGAGCAAAATAAAACAAAAAACATTCATAACAAAAGAATGTCTAACATTATAGATGTGACTTCTGAGCAAAATAAAACAAAAAGCATTGGTAAAAGAAAGACAAACATTATAGATATGACTTCTGAGCAAAATAAAACAAAAAAAACATTCATAACAAAAGAAAGTCTAACATTATAGATGTGACTTCTGAGCAAAATAAAACAAAAAGCATTGGTTACAAAAGAAAGACTACCATTATAGATGTGACTTCTGAGGAAAATAAAACAAAAAACATTCGTAACAAATGAAAGTTTAATATTATAGAAGGGACTTCTGGGCAAAATAAAATGAAAAGCATTGGTAAAAGAAAGACAAACATTATATATGTGACTTCTGAGAAAAATAAAACAAAAAGCATCAGTAACAAAAGAAAGACTAACATTATAGATGTGGCTTCTGAGCAGAATAAACAAAAAGCATCGGTAACAAAAGAAAGACGAACATTATAGATGTGGCTTCTGAGCAGAATAAAACAAAAAGCGTTGGTAACAAAAGAAAGACTAACATTGTACGTGTGACTTCTGAGCAAAATAAAACAAAAAGCATTGGTACCAAAAGAAAGACTAAAATATAGATGTGACTTCTGAACAAAATAATCCAAACAGCATTGGTAACCAAAGAAAGACTAACATTATAGATGTGACTTCTGAGCAAAATAAAGCAAAAAACATTGGTAACAAAAGAAAAGCTAACATTATAGATGTGACTTCTGAGCAAAATAAACAAAAAAACATTGGTAACAAAACAAAGACTAACATGTACATATGACTTCAGTGCAAAATAAACAAAAAGCACTGGCAACAAAAGAAAGACTAACATTATAGATGTGACTTCTGAGCAAAATTAAAAAAAAAACATTTGTAACAAAAGAAAGGCTAACATTATAGATGTAAAGAAGAATCCAACGACAAGTGAAGGCAAAATGAGCTTTATGTACAAGTGCTTTCGTCTAAAATAGACTTCATCAGATACATAAAATACAGGTGCTACAGAAGACTTATATAATTCCTCATGCATCATCCAATTAAACTTTTAAAGAAACGTTACAATTCACACAAGACAATAATATATAATAGTAAAAATACTATTTAAACTATTGTAAAACTGTTATTAAACTAGAAAAAAATAATGAATGAAACAAAAATATAAATGAAAAATCTAATTCATCATTAAAACAAAACAGTATTAAACCCTAGCTGCTTTAGCTAGCAAAACTGGTTTGATACGGATATATTCATTAAGACCTGGTTTGATGTTTGCCCTCAACCTAAGTTGCCATTTCAATTCTTTATTTAGTAAAATATTTTTGCAATCACCCCCTCTGGCATTATTCCTGTCAATTTCAATAATACCAAATTTAAAACCAGAAAAAGACACACAAACCTCTGAATGTTTAAAAAGTGCGCTACTGTCCTTACCTGTCCTAATATCATACAAGTGTTCATATATTCTATCTCTAAATGCTCTCTCAGTTTTTTCTACATAAAAGGCAGGACAACCACCACAGACAGCCAAATAAACTAACATTTTGATTCTGCAGTTGCCCTTACAAAACCTGACAAAACTATTTAGCCCATGCTTTAGTCTAATATGTGCATCTCTAAAAATGTGGGGACATTGAGAACAACTACCACATGGAAAAGTATTTTTAGTGTTGTTTAAAAATTGAACACTGTTGTCAATCTGTTCAAAAGCTTTTTTGAAATTCCTTCCTGTCCTATACGTGAATATAGGTTTAGGTCCGACTATCTCAAAAAGGACTTTATTACTACCCAAAAAGAAATTCATTCTTAAGTTCATCCAAATCTGAAGTCATCCTAGCTAACCGAACTGCCTGTCCCTTCACAAGGCTTTTCTTTTGAAATATAGGATGATAGCTATCAAAATGTAAATAACTGTTGCACCTGGTGTCCTTATGGTAAACCTTAGATTTTAACTCTTTGTTTGTTTTTACAACAGTAATGTCCAAATAATTAATAGTGTCAAGACACCATGTATGTGTAAAAGAAAGAAAACTAGTACTATTGTTCAAATACTGCATAAACATGGTAAGGGTATCAGTGGTTCCCTTCCATAAAATAAAAATGTCATCAAGGAGCCTAAGATAAAGCTTAATATTCCCTTGAAATGGATTACCAAAAACATATCTGTTCTCCCACTCCAACATAACAAGGTTGGCATAAATGGGGGCACAAGCTGCCCCCATTGCTACGCCACTGATCTGTTGGAAATATTCACCTTGAAAGCTGATGTAATTATAATCCAACACAATTTCCAAAAGTTCCAAAATCAATGAAATCTTATCCTTATGTAAGGTGGAATACTTATACATGCTGTCACTAATGTACTCATAACCCTGATCACGAGGAATACATTTAATAAGGTCTTTCACATCAATTGTGAGGAAACTAACGTCCTCACTCCACAGATCTGGAGTTAATTTACTAAGAAAATCCCACAAATCCTTTAATAAATGTTCAGTTTTTGTCAAAATATGTTTAGTGTAATGATCAACAAAAACTGCTAAGGGATGTGTTTTGGAATTTCTGGCAGATACAATTGGTCGAAATGTGGGAGCTAAAATGGATTTGTGTACCATAGGTAATCCAAAAAAAGTAGGAATTATGAAATGATTCTGTCTCAAAAATCTATGTGTCTTATAATCAATTCTATTTTCCAAGAGATATTCCTCCAAAATAGAATCGATTCTCCCATATGCTATATGTATTTCATTAATCGATGTGGGAGAATAAGTAGTAGATTCCAACAAAATATTGGTCATGGAATTGTAGTATTCCTCGGTATCAAACAGCACCACACCCCCTCCCTTATCAGGTTGCATAATACGAAATTGCTTTTGCCCTTGCAGTTGATGTAGAAGTTTGATTTCATCCTGACTTAAATTACTATAGCTAGAATTAGTCTTATGTCTAAAAAATGCTTCATATATTTCATCCGTAACAATGTTTTTGTATAACAAAAGCACAGGATGAAGAGGTGGGTTGTAGGTGCTGCTCCTACTGAGACTAAGACCCTGTGGACCATTGTGGCTATCTTTATCCATTTTGTTAAAAATCATATTTAAATTTAACTTTCTTAAATATAATTTGAAGTCAACCAAAAGATTTGCTAAATCACCGTGGTTACTTTTGACATATTTAAACCCTTTAGAAAACAAACGTAAATGTTCTTTCCCTAAAACTTGAGTAGTGTAATTAAATATTTTGAATTCATTGAATTCAGACAAAATGCCCTCAGTACCTTCCTTTAACACTATTTCCCCTTCCTCCCCACTCTTTTCCAACCATAATTGGTCCCATAGCCATTGCCAGAATAGCCCGGGTCTGGTGGAAGTCTTGTCTTGCTGGCCAGTCGTTCTGATCTTCTGGGGAATAAAAAAGGATCTTGTGGCTCTGAAAAAGAATCTAACTCATCCAAAGGTCTGTTGTGACTCATACCTCTATCAGGGGCCACCCCCCCCATCGTGAATGTCAACCAAAGGAGGGCTGACATCATCACACAATTCACTACTTACACCAACACGAACATGGTTATTACTATTAATCTGTTTGGAAATGGGACCCGGATACACTTTCCCAACATTATACTGCTGTTTGTCTCTCATAAATTTCTATTGTTGACTCCTCTTTCAATTCTATCCAAAACTTTCCTATACATTTGTTCATATTCAGGAAATAGTGAATCTTTTAAAATGTCCTCATTCAAACTATTTATCTCCCTACACAAAGCCACTATGTTTACATCATTATATTTCATGAGTCTTTTGATGAGACCCAAACCACATTCATCAAAATAATGGTGTAAATCTTTTAAAACATCAGACGTGTAAACAACACCAAATGGATATTTAAAAAACCTTAACCCTTGTGGAACAAAACCATGTCCCACACAACAATGCAAATAATGATTATCAAGTTGCAAACATTTATATTTAAAAAGTTTCTTTTCCATAGAAAATATCATGTCCTTTAAAGTCATTGTATCAAAAGAATTGTCCCCACAAACACGAAAAGCACAATGAATGTTATCAGAAGAATTAAAATCAAAATTCCTGTGGAAAACACATTGGAAACGTTCTTTTAATTCAGAAGGTGCATTAAAGTTGCTAAAAGCACCTTCAGTGACAGTAGCGTTAGAAACACCCAAGGCATCTCCGTGGTTAGTGGAGTTGATATTAAGAACAGTACCTTCTACATTGTTGTCGCAAGGCTGCAATCCACTTCGATGGTTGATATCTTGAACTCTGCCTTTAAAAACATTAGAAACCGACCGGACCTGTCCATCCAAAGAAAGAACGCTAGCAGAAGGCCCACAACCTCTCTCCGTCTGAATCCCACCATGACTCGCAGATGCCGAGAGTGGAGACGACGCAACAGGCATAGAAAGAGTCTAAGATACACAGGATGGCTCCATAGGCTGAAGAACAGCACCACCAACTGGCTCCTTCTGGCTTAACAATTCAATAAGCCTAGAAAGGTCACTTTTAAGTGCTGAAACCTCCTCTCGAACTTTACAAAATTCTCTTTGCGTTTTGGCAATACAGGTTGGACTAAACATTTCCTCACTGCCGATAACAGTAGAATCACCCGAGGAATCACCCATGATAATAAATAAAAAAGATGTAGCACCAAGGAAAGGAAAAGCCACACGCCAACCCAAGCAGCAATTGGATCCAAAGGCAAAACCAAAAAAGTTCACGAACAAAAAAGCACACAGCAACTATGAAATAAAGAAGAATCCAAGGACAAGTGAAGGCGAAATGAGCTTTATGTACAAGCGCTTTTGTCTAAAATAGACTTCATCAGATACATAAAATACAGGTGCTACAGAAGACTTATATAATTCCTCATGCATCACCCAATTAAACTTTTAAAGAAACATGTTACAATTCACACAAGGCAATAATATATAATAGTAAAAATACTATTTAAACTATTGTAAAACTGTTGTTAAACTAGAAAAAAATAATGAATGAAACAAAAATATAAATGAAAAATCTAATTCATCATTAAAACAAAACAGTATTAAACCCTAGCTGCTTTAGCTAGCAAAACTGGTTTGATACGGATATATTCATTAAGACCTGGTTTGATGTTTGCCCTCAACCTAAGTTGCCATTTCAATTCTTTATTTAGTAAAATATTTTTGCAATCACCCCCTCTGGCATTATTCCTGACAATTTCAATAATGCCAAATTTAAAACCAGAAAGACACACAAACCTCTGAATGTTTAAAAAGTGTGCTACTGTCCTTACCTGTCCTAATATCATACAAGTGTTCATATATTCTATCTCTAAATGCTCTCTCGGTTTTTCCTACATAAAAGGCAGGACAACCACCACAGACAGCCAAATAAACTAACATTTTGGTTCTGCAGTTGCCCTTACAAAACCTGACAAAACTATTTAGCCCATTCTTTAGTCTAATATGTGCATCTCTAAAAATGTGAGGACATTGAGAACAACTACCACATGGAAAAGTATTTTTAGTGTTTAAAAATTGAACACTGTTGCCAATCTGTTCAAAAGCTTTTTTGAAATTCCTTCCTGTCCTATACGTGAATATAGGTTTAGGTCCGACCATCTCAAAAAGGACTTTATTTACTTTTCAACACACACCAATTAGAGCTAATTATATTGGTGAAAGTATCCGAAAATGTTGTAAACTCTGTAGCACAAGAACCATGAAATTTATTTTCATCTCTACATTGGGACCCTGATGTAATAAAAGGTTGACCTAACAAAGGCCTGTATTTTTTGCCCCATTCCTCATAGACTTCACCTAATATATCACAAACCATGTCTAAAGGATAATTCCTTTCAATAAACTTACTACCCAAAAAAAGAAATTAATTCTTAAGTTCATCCAAATCTGAAGTCATCCTAGCAAACCGAACTGCCTGTCCCTTCACAAGGCTTTTCTTTTGAAATATAAGATGACAGCTATCAAAATGTAAATAACTGTTGCACCAGGTGTTCTTACGGTAACATTATAGATGTGGCTTCTGAGCAAAATAAACCAAAAAGCATTGCTAACAAAAGAAAGACTAACATATAGATGTGACTTCTGAACATCTGAACAAAATAAACCAAAAAAGCATCTGTAACAAAAGAAAAGCTAACATTATACATGTGACTTCTGAGCAAAATAAAACAAAAAGCATTGGTAACAAAAGAAAGACAAACATTATAGATGTGACTTCTGAGCAAAATAAAACAAAAGGCATTGGCAACAAAAGAAAGACTAACATAGATCTGACTTCTGAGCAAAATACATCAAAAAGAATTGGAAACAAAAGAAAGACTAACATTATAGATGCGACTTCTGAGCAAAACAAAACAAAAAGCTTCGGAAACAAAAGAAAGACTAACATTATAGATGTGCCTTCTGAGCAAAATAAAACAAAAAGCATCGGAAACAAAAGAAAGACTAAAATATAGATGTGACTTCTGAGCAAAATAAAACAAAAAGCATTGGTAACAAAAGAAAGACGAACATTATAGATGTGACTTCTGAGCAAAATAAACCAAAAGCACAAAAGAAAGACTAACATTACAGACATGACTTCTGAGCAAAATAAAACAAAAAGCATCGGAAACAAAAGAAAGACTAACATATAGATGTGACTTCTGAGCAAAATAAAACAAAAAGCATTGGTAACAAAGGAAAGACGAACATTATAGATGTGACTTGTGAGCAAAATAAACCAAAAGCACAAAAGAAAGACTAACATTACAGACATGACTTCTGAACAAAATAAACCAAAAAGCATCTGTAACAAAAGAAAGGCTAAGATTATAGATGTGACTTCTGAGCAAAATAAACCAAAAAACATTGGTAACAAAAGAAAGACGAACATGTAGATGTTACTTCTGAGCAAAATAAACCAAAAAGCATACATAACAAAAAAAGATTAACATTAAAGATGTGACTTCTGATTAAAATAAACCAAAAAGCATTGGTAACAAAAAAAAGACAAACATTATAGATGTGACATCTGAGGAAAATAAAACAAAAAGCATTTGTTACAAAAGAAAGACTAACATTATAGATGTGACTTCTGAGGAAAATAAAACAAAAAGCATTGGTAAAAGAAAGACAAACAGTATAGATGTGACTTCTGAGCAAAATAAAACAAGAAGCATCGGTAACAAAAGAAAGGCAACAAAAGAAAGGCTAATGTTATAGATGTCACTTCTGAGCAAAATAAACCAAAAAGCATTGGTAACAAAAGAAAGACGAGCATGTAGATGTTACTTCTGAACAAAATAAACCAAAAAGCTTTAGTAACAAAAGAAAGACGAGCATTATAGATGTGACTTCTGAGCAAAATAAAACAAAAACCATTGGTAACAAAAGAAAGACGAACATTATAGATGTGACTTCTGAGCAAAATAAAACAAAAAGCATTGGTAACAAAAGAAAGACAAACATTACAGATGTGACCTCTGAGCAAAATAAAACAAAAGGCATTGGCAACAAAAGAAAGACTAACAGATCTGACTTCTGAGCAAAATACATCAAAAAGCATTGGAAACAAAAGAAAGACTAACATTATAGATGTGACTTCTGAGCAAAACAAAACAAAAAGCTTCGGAAACAAAAGAAAGACTAACATTATAGATTTGACTTCTGAGCAAAATAAAACAAAAAGCATCGGAAACAAAAGAAAGACTAAAATATAGATGTGACTTCTGAGCAAAATAAAGCAAAAAGCATTGGTAACAAAGGAAAGACGAACATTATAGATGTGACTTCTGAGCAAAATAAACCAAAAAGCACAAAAGAAAGACTAACATTACAGACGTGACTTCCTAGCAAAATAAAATAAAAAGCATCACTAACTAAAGAAATATTAACATATAGATGTGACTTCTGAACAAAATAAACCAAAAAGCATCTGTAACAAAAGAAAGGCTAACATTATAGCTGTGACTTCTGAGCAAAATAAACCAAAAATCATTGCTAACAAAAGAAAGACTAACATGTAGATGTGACTTCTGAGTAAAATAAACCAAAAAGCATTGGTAACAAAAGAAAGACGAACATGTAGATGTTACTTCTGAGCAAAATAAACCAAAAAGCATACGTAACAAAAAAAGACTAACATTAGAGATGTGACTTCTGATTAAAATAAACCAAAAAGCATTGGTAACAAAAGAAAGACAAACAATATAGATGTTTCTGAGCCAAATAAACCAAAAAACATTTGTAACAAAAGAAAGTCTAACATTATAGATGTGACTTCTGAGCAAAATAAAACTTCTGAGGAAAATAAAACAAAAAGCATTGTAACAAAAAGAATGGAACAACATTATATGAGTGACTTCTGAGTAAATTAAAAAACAAAAGGCAGCAACAAAAAAAAAACAACAACATAGACTTTGGAGCAAAAAAAAAAAAAAAGCAAAAAAAAAAAAAAAAACTGACATTATAGATGTGAGATTCAAGAAAAATAAAAAAAAAAAATCAGTAACAAAAAGAAAGAAAAAAAAACATTTGTAACAAAAGAAAGTCTAACATTATAGATGTGACTTCTGAGCAAAATAAAACAAAAAGCATTCATTACAAAAGAAAGACTAACATTATAATTGTGACTTCTGAGGAAAATAAAACAAAAAGCATTTGTAACAAAGGAAAGTTTAATATTATAGATGTGACTTCTGAGCAAAATAAAACAAAAAACATTGGTAAAAGAAAGACAAACAGTATAGATGTGACTTCTGAGCAAAATAAATCAAAAAGCATTGGTAACAAAAGAAAGACGAACATTATAGATGTGACTTCAGAGCAAAATAAAACAAAAAGTAATGGTAACAAAAGAAAGATGAACATTATAGATGTGTCTTCTGAGCAAAATAAAACAAAAGGCATTTGCAACAAAAGAAAGATAACATAGATGCAACTTCTGAGCAAAATAAAACAAAAAGCATTGGTAAAAGAAAGACAAACATTATAGATGTGACTTGAGCAAAATAAAACAAAAAGCATTGGTAACAAAAGAAAGACGAACATTATAGATGTGACTTCTGAGCAAAACAAAACAAAAGGCATTGGCAACAAAAGAAAGACTAACATAAATGTGACTTGTGAGTAAAATAAAACAAAAGCATTGGTAACAAAAGAAAAACTAACATTATAGATGTGACTTCTGAGCAAAATAAAACAAAAAGCACTGGTTACAAAAGAAAGGCTAACATAGATGTGACTTCTGAGCAAAATAAAACAAAAAACATTGGTAACAAAAGAAAGACTAGCATTATAGATGTGACTTCTGAGCAAAATAAAACAAAAAGCATCGGAAACAAAAGAAAGACTAACATTACAGATGTGACTTCTGAGCAAAACAAAACAAAAGGCATTGGCAACAAAAGAAAGACTAACATAAATGTGACTTGAGTAAAATAAAACAAAAGCATTGGTAAAAAAAGAAAAACTAACATTATAGATGTGACTTCTGAGCAAAATAAAACAAAAAGCACTGGTTACAAAAGAAAGGCTAACATAGATGTGACTTCTGAGCAAAATAAAACAAAAAACATTGGTAACAAAAGAAAGACTAACATATAGATGTGACATCTGAGCAAATTAATCCAAAAAGCATTGGTAACAAAAGAAAGATGAACATTATAGAGGTGACCTGAGCAAAATAAACCAAAAAGCATTGGTAACAAAAGAAAGACTAACATTATAGTTGTGACTTATGAGCAAAATAAAACAAAAAGCATCGGTAACAAAAGAAAGGCAACAAAAGAAAGGCTAATGTTATAGAGGTCACTTCTGAGCAAAATAAACCAAACAGCATTGCTAACAAATGAAAGACTAACATGTAGATGTGACTTTTGAGCAAAATAAACCAAAAAGCATTGGTAACAAAAGAAAGACGAACATGTAGATGTTACTTATGAACAAAATAAACCAAAAAGCTTTAGTAACAAAAGAAAGACGAGCATTATAGATGTGACTTCTAAGCAAAATAAAACAAAAAACATTGATAACAAAAAAAGATTAGCATTATAGATGTGACTTCTGACCAAAATAAAACAAAAAAAACATTCATAACAAAAGAAAGTTTAAGATTATAGATGTGACTTCTGAGCAAAATAAAACATAAAGCATTGGTAAAAGAAAGACAAATATTATAGATGTGACTTCTGAGAAAAATAAAACAAAAAGCATCAGTAACAAAAGAAAGACTAACATTATAGATGTGACTTCTGAGCAGAATAAAACAAAAAGCATCAGTAACAAAAGAAAGACGAACATTATAGATGTGACTTCTGAGCAAAATAAAACAAAAACCATTGGTAACAAAAAAAAGACTAACATAGATGTGACTTCTGAGGAAAATAAAACAAAAAACATTTGTAACAAAGGAAAGTTTAACATTATAGATGTGACTTCAAAGCAAAATAAAACAAAAAGCATCGGTAACAAAGTAAAGACTAAAATATGGATGTTACTTCTGAGCAAAATAAACCAAAAAGCATTGGTAATAAAAGAAAGACTGATATTATAGATGTTACGTCTGAGCAAAATAAAACAAAAAGCATCAGTAACAAAAGAAAGACTAACATATAAATGTGACTTCTGAACAAAACAAACCAAAAAGCATCTGTAAAAAAAGAAAGGCTAACATTATAGATGTGACTTCTGAGCAAAATAAAACAAAAACCATTGGTAACAAAAAAAAGACGAACATTATAGATGTGACTTCTGAGCAAAATAAAACAAAAGGCATTGGCAACAAAAGAAAGACAAACATAGATGTGACTTGTGAGTAAAATAAAACAACAAGCATTGGTAACAAAAGAAAGACTAACCTTATAGATGTGACTACTGAGCAAAATAAAACAAAAAGCATCAGTAACAAAAGAAAGACTAACATTTCTGAGCAAAATAAAACAAAAAGCATATGTAACAAAAGAAAGACGAACATTATAGATGTGACTTCAGAGCAAAATAAAAAAAAAGCATTGGTAACAAAAGAAAGACGAACATTATAGATATGACTTCTGAGCAAAATAAAACAAAAAACATTCATAACAAATGAAAGTTTAGCATTAAAGATGTGACTTCTGAGTAAATTAAAACCAAAGGCAGTGCAACAAAATAAAAACAACATAGATGCGACTTGAGCAAAATAAAACAAAAAGCACTGGTAAAAGAAAGACAAGCATTATAGATGTGACTTCTGAGAAAAATAAAATGAAAAGCATCGGTAACAAAAGAAAGACGAACATTATAGATGTGACTTTTGAGCAAAATAAAACAAAAAGCATTGGTAACAAAACAAAGACGAACATTATAGATGTGACTTCTGAGTAAAATAAAACCAAAGGCAGTGCAACAAAATAAAAACAACATAGATGCGACTTCTGAGCAAAATAAAACAAAAAGCATTTGTAAAAGAAAGACAAGCATTATAGATGTGACTTCTGAGCAAAATAAAACAAAAGGCATTGGCAACAAAAGAAAGACTAATATAGATGTGACTTATGAGCAAAATAAAACAAAAAGCATTGGTACCAAAAGAAAGACTAACATAAAGATGTGACTTCTGAGCAAAATAATCCAAAAAGCATTGGTAACAAAAGAAAAACTAACATTATAGATGTGACTTCTGAGCAAAATAAACCAAAAAGGATTGGTAACAAAAGAAAGATTAACATTATAGATGTGAATTCTGAGCAAAATAAAATAAAAAGCATCGGTAACAAAAGAAAGACTAACATGTAGATGTTACTTCTGAGCAAAATAAACTAAAAAGCGTATGTAACAAAAGAAAGACGAATATTATAGATGTGACTTTTGAGCAAAATAAAACAAAATCCATTCGTAACAAAGGAAAGTTTAGCATTATAGATGTGACTTCTGAGCAAAATAAAACAAAAAGCATTAGTAACAAAAGAAAGACAGACATTATAAATGTGACTTCTGAGCAAAATAAAACAAAAAGCATTGGTAACAAAAGAAAGACGAACATTATAGATGTAAATTCTGAGCGAAATAAAACAAAAGGCATTGGCAACAGAAGAAAGACTAACATAGATATGACTTCTGAGCAAAATAAAAGAAAAAGCATTGGTACCAAAAGAAAGACTAATATTATAGATGTTACGTCTGAGCAAAATAAAACAAAAAGCATCGGTAACAAAAGAAAGACTAACATATAAATGTGACTTCTGAACAAAATAAACCAAAAAGCATCTGTAAAAAAAAATAAAGGCTAACATTATAGATGTGACTTCTGAGCAAAATAAAACAAAAAACATTCATAACAAAAGTAAGTCTGACATTATAGATGTGACTTCTGAGCAAAATAAAACAAAAAGCATTGGTAACAAAAGAAAGACGAACATTATAGATGTGACGTCTGAGCAAAATAAAACAAAAGGCATTGGCAACAAAAGAAAGACAAACATATATGTGACTTGTGAGCAAAATAAAACAAAAAGCATTGGTAACAAAAGAAAGACTAACATTAAAGATGTGACTTCTGAGCAAAATAAAACAAAAAAGCATCGGCAACAAAAAAAAAGAATAAAATATAGATGTGACTTCTGAGCAAAATAAAACAAAAAGCATCTGCAACAAAAGAAAGACGAACATTATAGATGTGACTTCCGAGCAGAATAAAACAAAAAGCATTGGTAACAAAAGAAAGACGAACATTATAGATGTGACTTCTGAGCAAAATAAAACAAAAGGCATTAGCAACAAAAGAAAGTCTAACATAGATGTGACTTCTGAGCAAAATAAAACAAAAAGCATTGGTAACAAAAGAAAGACTAACATAGATGTGACTTCTGAGCAAAATTAAACAAAAAGCATTGGTAACAAAAGAAAGACTAAAATATAGATGTGACTTCTGAGCAAAATAAAACAAAAAGCATTGGTAACAAAAGAAAGATGAACATTATAGATTTGAGTTCTGAGCAAAATAAAACCAAAAGCATTGGTAACAAAAGAATGACGAACATTATAGATGTGACTTCTGAGTAAATTAAAACCAAAGGCAGTGCAACAAAATAAAAACAACATAGATGCGACTTCTGAGCAAAATAAAACAAAAAGCATTGGTAACAAAAGAAAGACTGACATTATAGATGTGACTTCTAAGCAAAATAAAACAAAAAGCATCAGTAACAAAAGAAAGACTAACATTATAGATGTGACTTCTGAGGAAAATAAAACAAAAACCATTAGTAACAAAAAAAGACTAACATTATAGATGTGACTTCTGAGGAAAATAAAACAAAAAACATTCATAACAAAGGAAAGCTTAACATTATAGATGTGACTTCTGAGCAAAATAAAACAAAAAGCATTGGTAACAAAAGAAAGGCAGACATTATAGATGTGACTTCTGAGCAAAATAAAACAAAAAGCATTGGTAACAAAAGAAAGAAGAACATTATAGATGTGACTTCTGAGTGAAATAAAACAAAAGGCATTGGCAACAGAAGAAAAACTAACAGATATGACTTCTGAGAAAAATAAAAAAAGCATCGGTAACAAAGGAAAGACTAAAATATAGATGTGACTTCTGAGCAAAATAAAACAAAAGCATTGGTACCAAAAGAAAGACTAACATATAAATGTGACTTCTGAACAAAATAAACCAAAAAGCATCTGTAAAAAAAGAAAGGCTAACATTATAGATGTGACTTCTGAGTGAAATAAAACAAAAGGCATTGGCAACAGAAGAAAAACTAACAGATATGACTTCTGAGAAAAATAAAAAAAGCATCGGTAACAAAGGAAAGACTAAAATATAGATGTGACTTCTGAGCAAAATAAAACAAAAAGCATTGGTACCAAAAGAAAGACTAACATATAGATGTGACTGCTGAGCAAAATAAACCAAAAAGCATCGGTAACAAAAGAAAGACTAACATATAAATGTGACTTCTGAACAAAATAAACCAAAAAGCATCTGTAAAAAAAGAAAGGCTAACATTATAGATGTGACTTCTGAGCAAAATAAAACAAAAAGCATTGGTAACAACAGAAAGACTAACATTATAGATGTGACTTCTGAGCAAAATAAAACAAAAAAACATTCGTAACAAAAGAAAGTCTGACATTATAGATGTGACTTTTGAACAAAATAAAACAAAAAGCATTGGTAACAAAAAAAAGACGAACATTATAGATGTGACTTCTGAGCAAAATAAAACAAAAGGCATTGGCAACAAAAGAAAGACAAACATAGATGTGACTTGTGAGCAAAATAAAACAAAAAGCATTGGTAACAAAAGAAAGAATAACATTAAAGATGTGAATTCTGAGCAAAATAAAACAAAAAGCATCGGTAACAAAAAAAAGAATAAAATATAGATGTGACTTCTGAGCAAAATAAAACAAAAAGCATTGGTAACAAAAGAAAGACTAACATTATGCATGTGACTTCTGAGCAAAATAAAACAAAAAGCATCGGAAACAAAAGAAAGACTAACATTATAGATGCGACTTCTGAGCAAAATAAAACAAAAAGCAACGGTAACAAAAGAAAGGCTAACATATAAATGTGACCTCTGAACAAAATAAACCAAAAAGCATCTGTAAAAAAAGAAAGGCTAACATTATAGATGTGACTTCTGAGCAAAATAAAACAGAAAGCGTTGGTAACAGAAAGTCTAACATTATAGATGTGACTTCTGAGCAAAATAAAACAAAAAACATTCGTAACAAAAGTAAGTCTGACATTATAGATGTGACTTCTGAGCAAAATAAAACAAAAAGCATTGGTAACAAAAGAAAGACGAACATTATAGATGTGACTTTTGAGCAAAATAAAACAAAAAGCATTGGTAACGAAAGAAAGATGAACATTATAGATGTGACTTCTGAGCAAAATAAAACAAAAGCATTGGTAACGAAAGAAAGACGAACATTATAGATGTGACTTCTGAGCAAAATAAAACAAAAAGCATCGGTAACAAAAGAAAGACTTACATTATAGATGTGACTTCTGAGCGAAATAAAACAAAAAGCATCAGTAACAAAAGAAAGACTAACATTATAGATGTGACTTCTGAGCAAAATAAAACAATAAGCATCAGTAACAAAAGAAAGAATAAAATATAGGTGTGACTTATAGTTTCATAGTAGTGTACTAAGCTATCTGCCCTGGGGCATTTACAAGCCTAGCCAATAGTGATGTGGCTTTCGCCACCCTGTATTATATAGCTGCGCCTCTCTAGTAGTGACACATGTGGGACCCCATTATTTAGTATACTATACCTCTTTCTAGTAGTGACACTGAGGTGACTCCCGGGGTAAACTTACGATCTCCCATCCATGCATCGAGATTTTTCTTGAACAGTGCCAGTGAAGGGCTCTGTCTCACATGAACTGGGATTTTGTTCCAGAGTACGGGTAACCTCTGTGTTATGAATCTATCCCTCCAGCATGTCTTATTTATATTTGTGCAGAGGTTGAAATCCTTAGCTCGCGTGGTTCTGGTGGATTTGGATTTTTTGAGATGGAGCATGTCCATCAGTTCTTGGTTGGACATGGCCTTACATGTTAAGCACAAATCACCTCTGAGCAGGCGGTATGCTACTGAATAGAGCTGGAGTTTCTTTAATATAGCTGGATAAGGCATATGTTTGAGTCCCATGATCCTCTTGGTGAGGTACTTCTGGGGTCTTTCCAGTTGTTGTATGTGCCAGGTGAGGTACATCCCAAATGGAGCATTATATTCAATCATGGGCCTGATAAGGGAGGAATATAGAGGTGCAATGACCTCCTTTGATCTGGATGAGAATCCCTTCATGATGAGATGGGCAAGGTAGAAAGTCTTTCTGACCACTTTGGCAACATGGTTGTCAAAGGAGAGGTCACTATCAACTTGAGTCCCCAGGTCTCTGATTACTTCTTCCGTACTTAGTGGGTTATTGTCTATGTGATAATTTGTGGGTACTTTGTTTTTCCCAAAGGGGATGACTATACATTTTTTGGCGTTAAGTTTGAGGCCATGATTCCGGAACCAGTTGTCCGTTTCAGTGAGACCTTTCTGTAGGATGTGTGTGTCAGCAGGTGAATCGACTATGGCACCCAGTTTGCAGTCATCTGCAAACTTTGTCAGCCATAATCCTCCCATATTTGCTTTCACATCTGAGAAGTAAATGCAGAATAAGAGCGGTCCCAGGACTGAGCCCTGTGGGACACCACTCGTGACTGGTTTTGAGTCTGACATGGCTCCAGCAATTTTGACCTTATGGGTTCTGTTTTTTAGCCAGTTTGCTACCCATCTTGTGACATATGGATTTACATTTAGGCTGCTGAGCTTGTCTATGATGCCAGAGTGTGGTATTGTGTCAAAGGCTTTAGCCAAGTCCAAGTAGGCAGTGTGGACAGCCTTGCCCTCGTCGATGGCACTAGTGACTGACTCGAAGAAGTCAACCAGGTTTAAGAGGCAAGATATGCCTTTTACAAAACCAAACTGGGTGGGATCAAGGGTCTGCAGATCCCCAATGTCGCCATTTATGAGTTCCATGATGATTCTTTCCATAGCCTTGCAGACCAGGCTGGTCAGACTTATGGGTCGGTAGTTACCAGGGTCAGTGGAATTTCCCCCTTTGTGGAGTGGGACCACTGTTGCTGTGTGCCAGTGTTCCGGTACATATCCTGTAGTGAGGCTAAGACTGAATAGCGTCTTTAGGTGCGGGTTTAGTTCATCTTGAAGTTCACGTAACACGCAACCGGGGATACCATCGGGTCCCATAGATGCTGTGTTTTTTGCTTTGTTGAGTGCTGATTTTACCTGTACGTCTGAGATGACAGGTAGGTTACATTCAGCAGGGATAATTATTTCACCTTTCGGGGGTGAGGGAGGGGAGAAATTTGCACTGAACCTATCTGCCAGAATATTGGCAATGTCGGTAGGGTCAGAGAATTTTTTGTCGTGTACCAACTCAGAGCATATCTGAGAACTTCCTCCCAAGGTTCTGACATAATTGAAGAAGGCCTTGTGATTGTCCTTGGTATCCTTGGCAATCTTTCTCTCAAAGTTGGCTTTAGATGTTTTTATGAGAGAACGTAGTTTTTTACTTGTGCTGATCAGGGAAGCCTTTTCCTTGTGGGATTTGGCTTTGTCCTGCAGTAGCTTCCTTCTTTTGTTGTACAGTTTGTTTATAGCCGGGGTCCACCAAACCAGGCATCTTCCCTTGGTGGAGAGGGTTTTGGTTTTAGTTGGGATTGCTTGATCCATGCATTCTTGGAGATGTCCGTAGAAGGCTTTTGTGTAGGATTCAGCATTTTGGGAAGTGGTTTCCATTAACCCAGTAGGCTTAAAGGATACCATTTCTGACTTAAGGAGCGTAAAGTCAGATTTTGAAAAGTTTTTCACTGTAGTCTTTTGTTCTGGGGGTGGGGGTGGGATATGTACATCCAACGTGATCAATTTATGGTCAGATCTTACTAGTGAGGGGTTTACATCCGGTGTGGAGCATTTGGGCCCCATGTTTGTGATAACCAGGTCAAGTATATTATCTCCCCTCATAGGAGAAGTGACCAGTTGCTCCATAGCATTTGAGTTAATGAATTCTAAGAATCTTTGGGCTAGGGTGTTAGGGCTAGAATAGTGGGCCCAGTCTATGTTGGGGTAGTTGAAGTCACCCAATATGATGGTGTTTGGTGTGACATTCATATCCTCCAGTGTCTTCAGGAATGCTTGATGGGATTCCTGGGATTGGGAGGGTGTTCTATAACATGCGACCAGTTGTATGGCAGTTTTGCCTATGGTGAGTAAAACTTGTATGGTTTCTGATGCTTCTTGGGTAGCCACCAATCGAGAGGTGTAGGTGTCCTTTATGAAAATGGACACTCCCCCACCCTTTGTGGTTCGGCCTGGAACTTGAGGCCGAAAAGCATGATATGAGGTATAGCCTGGTAGTGCTGGAGTGCTCTCAGGAGCCTTGAACCAGGTTTCAGTTACTGCACAGACATCGATGTTCTCCATACTGAGAAGTGCTTCGAGTGCCTGCATCTTGAGATCTAGACTTCTGGTGTTGAGCAGCATTACCCTTATTTTTTTTTCCATTTTTGTTTATTATGGAGGTTGATTTGTCTTTTGTGCATTGCCTAAAAAAGGCACTATGGGGGTGGCAAGAGCCTTGGCCAGTATCCGGAAGCCCAGTGGTGACAGGTGCAAGCCGTCCCTTGCGAAGCAACGCGGCTTGTCCAGCATGTCATCCCAGGCTGACAGACATTGGATCCCCCTAGAATGACACCAGTGATTAAACCAATTGTTAAAACTGATCATTTTGTCTTTGTACTGAGGCATCATTCTTGGTGAAGGCAGGATGCTGCTCAGGGTCAGGGTCATACCAGTCTGGGCTACATAATCGGAGAGCTCCTCAATGTCTCTTTTCATGTAGTCCAGGGAGGTACATCTCAGGTCATTCACACCAGCATGGACAATGACTGCATCATACTTGTACTTGCTTTGGAGTGACCTGAGTGCGTGTGTAATGTGGCGGATCCTAGCTCCCGATAGGCAGCTCACCATTACCCTCTCCTTATTCAGCCTGGTAAGTGGGACGTCGGTGTGTCTGACTATAGAGTAACCTATTACTAATGTCTCTGGCATAGTGTTTTGCCTTAGGGGCTGTGATTGTGTGACACACCTGTTGCTTGAGGTATGTGTTGTAGGTGTTATGTTTTGTGAGGGTGTATTTCTGGGTGTCTGCTTTGGAGATCTCTGTTGTTTTGGTAAGTTTTTTATAAGAGCCTCCGAGTATGTCTTTGTGTTCTTATGTGTTTGGTTTGTAGTAGTGGTGGTTTTATGTGTGACTGGTTTTGCTTCGGGTGTGGGTGCCTTCTCCTCCAGTCTGGCTATATAGTTGCATCTCTCACAAGTATTTGTGTTAGTAGGAAGGAGGAGAGGGTTGTCTGTGTACATGAGACAATTGTAACATTGTCTTAAGATTCCCAGATTAACCAGCTGAACAAGAGAGGATGCTAGTGGTCTACCACTCGACATGCTAGAATATTAAAAGGAGTGCTGTGCCTTTAAAGGAAGTGGGTATTCACGGGGGTAGTGGATGGCTGTAGTGCTTACTTTAGTATAAGAGTGCTTGCTAAGAATAGAAGTCCCGAAAACAAGTGCTAATATATACAGCTAAATAGACTGAGTAGAGCTTTCCAAGGGAAAATTTGAAGAGTAGACTTGGCGGAGCCAGAAATAGTTTAAACCTGTATAACTGCTGCTGCGCTATGCGCCTAACCGCGCAAAAACGCCCAGGTGGATTTTTTATACAGGGAACTTGGAAAGAGCTAGAAATGGTCCAAAGCAACCAATAATTTACAGATCAAGTGCTGAGGTCACTTCCCCCAGGGACAGATAGGCTGCTCAAGGCTCCCCACTCCCACTGGTGAGCTCAGAAACTTCCTTCTATCCAAGTAAGGCAATGGCCAACACAGGAACTACACACAGCCCAGAATACAGCAAAGCCTGTATACTGGTCTAGACTAGTCGAGCAAAGGCGGGAAAACAAGGAGTATTTTTTTTTTTTGTTTTTTCAAGAAAGCACACAGAAATGCAATTAAACAAACAGTAAAATCGATTTACACAGGCTAGCACACTTTAGTGAGCAGCCTCAGCAGTTAAATTAACAAAAAAACAGTATTAATCGACCAGAGTCGACCAAAAAGCTACTTTTAAGTGCAGATACTTTAGAAATCAGCAGATAGACACAAAAACAGTTTTAGCTAGTTAAATGAAAGCCAGAGAGGACAATGCAGATAAAAAAAGCCAAAAAAATACCTAAATCTGGAAAGTGGTCGCTTCTTTCAGTTCTCTGTTGCCAGGACCCCTCTGCAGGACCACGTGGAGCTCTGCTTGGGTATAGAGCAAAATAAAACAAAAAGCATTGGTACCAAAAGAAAGACAAACATATAGATGTGACTTCTGAGCAAAATAATCCAAAAAGCATTGGTAACAAAAGAAAGACTAACATTATAGATGTGACTTCTGAGCAAAATAATTCAAAAAGCATTGGTAACAAAAGAAAGACGAACATTATAGATGTGACTTCTGAGCAAAATAAACCAAAAAGCATTGGTAACAAAAGAAAGAACAACATTACAGATGTGAATTCTGAGCAAAATAAAACAAAAAGCATCGGTAACAAAAGAAAGACTAACATATAGATGCGACTTCTGAACAAAATAAACAAAAAATCATCTGTAACAAAAGAAAAGCTAACATTATAGATGTGACTTCTGAGCAAAATAAACCCAAAAGCATTGCTAACAAAAGAAAGACTACATGTAGATGTGACTTCTGAGCAAAATAAACCAAAACGCATTGGTAACCAAAGAAAGACTAACATGTAGATGTTACTTCTGAGCAAAATAAACTAAAAAGCATATGTAACAAAAGAAAGATGAACATTATAGATGTGACTTCTGAGCAAAATAAAAAAAAAAATGCATTGGTAACAAAAGAAAGACTAACATTATAGATGTGACTTCTGAGGAAAATAAAACAAAAAACATTCGTAACAAAGGAAAGTTTAGCATTATAGATGTGATTCTGAGCAAAATAAAGCAAAAAGCATTGGTAACAAAAGAAAGACGAACATTACAGATGTGACTTCTGAGCCAAATAAAACAAAAGGCATTTGCAACTGAAGAAAGACTAACAGATATAACTTCTGAGCAAAATAAAACAAAAAGCATTGGTAACAAAGGAAAGACTAAAATATAGATGTGACTTCTGATCAAAATAAACCAAAAAGCATTGGTACCAAAAGAAAGACTAACATATAGATGTGACTTCTGAGCAGAATAAACCAAAAAGCATTGGTAATAAAAGAAAGACTAATATTATAGATGTGACTTCTGAGCAAAATAAAACAAAAATCGTTGGTAACAACCAAAATACTAACATTATAGATGTGACTTCTGAGCAAAATAAAACAAAATCATTGGTAACAAAAGAAAGACAAACATTATAGATGTGACTTCTGAGCAAAATAAAACAAAAAGCATTGGTAACAAAAGAAAGACTGACATTATAGATGTGACTTCTAAGCAAAATAAAACAAAAAGCATTAGTAACAAAAAAAAGACTAACATTATAGATGTGACTTCTGAGCAAAATAAACCAAAAAGCATCGGTAACAAAAGAAAGGCCAACATATAAATGACTTCTGAACAAAATAAACCAAAAAACATCTGTAAAAAAAGAAAGGCTAACATTATAGATGTGACTTCTGAGCAAAATAAAACAAAAAGCGTTGGTAACAACAGAAAGACTAACATTATAGATGTAACTTCTGAGCAAAATAAAACAAAAACTATTGGTAACAAAAAAAAGACTAACATTATAGATGTGACTTCTGAGCAAAATAAAACAAAAAAACATTTGTAACAAAAGAAAGTCTGACAATTTCCGAGCAAAATAAAACAAAAAGCATCGGTAACAAAAGAAAGACTAACATTATACATGTGACTTCTGAGCAAAATAAAACAAAAAGCATCGGAAACAAAAGAAAGACTAACATTATAGATGTGACTTCTGAGCAAAATAAAACAAAAAAGCATTGGTAACAAAAGAAAGACTAAAATATAGATGTGACTTCTGAGCAAAATAAAACAAAAAAGCATTGGTAACAAAAGAAAGACTAACATCTAGATGTGACTTCTGAGCAAAATAGCACTAAAAAAAACATTCCACACAACCATTTTCCCAGTCAGTCATTGTGATCCAGTAACCAAGAACAACCTGTCAAATTTGCTGGGCATTGTCTGTACTTATGCAAGGTTGGTAAGGCCTGGAACTCCTTACCTGTATCCATCAGGTCAATACCCTCCTTCCCATCTTCAAAATTACTCTGAATGACTTCCTAGCTAAAATCTGGTTCTGTTCTTCCTCAAAACCAGGATAAAACTATATCCATAAATGTAAACCGGTACCTTTTCTTTCCTTATACCTCATTACTCTCCCTTCTTCATTTACTTCTTTACCTATATCAAATTCTCTTCCCTGACTTTCTCTCTTCTTCTCCCAGTTAGGGTTTACCACAGTGGAATAATGATCCATAGAACAACTGGCAGTGGAGTTTATGGTTTCAAGTTGCCAGCCTGGTGTCCTTTCAAAGAAGGCACAAACATGAACACACTCACACCTATGGCCAATTTAGAGTGTCCAATCCACCTACAGCATGTCTTTGGGATGAAATCAGAGCACCTGGAGGAAACCCACACAACCACAGGGAGGACATGAAGACTCCACACAGAAGGCACCCCAGCCGGGAATCAAACCAGGGAACCTCTTTCTATGAGGCAATAATGCTAACCGCTACATCACCATGGCCGCCCCCTGACTTTCTCTCTAAATATACATAAAGCCTGTTTTCCCTCACTTCATATTGCAATTCCTGTTTGTATTCGACTAACGTAAATTTAATTTCTCTACAAACTGTCTAAAATTTCTCTAAATATTAATTAATTGCCATACAACTTGCATTGATTCTTAACCACTGTTTTTATATTATGTCTAATTTGTTATACTTTTTTAAACTGCAGATATTTTTGTTTTATTTTTTAAGATTGTAAAATTATTGTTCTTAAAATGCTTTGTAATAATTTGGAGCTTTTCTCCCCAGGCCTCCACTGAAAATAAGTTTCTACACAGTCGGACTTTCACTGTAATCAAATGTCAATAAATAGACACAAGTTATAAGAGAATAATTTAATAGTTAGAGATATTTTAGCCAGTTTATATTTAAAGGTAAGTTGGTATAATACAAATAGGGATTGCAATGTAAAGTGAGAGAAAAGCAGGCTTGTTGTATATTTAGAGAGCGAGCCAGGGGAGAAAAATTGATAGAAGTAAGGAAGTGAGTGAAGAAATTAGTTACAAGATGTGAGGTATGAATAGGTATCAGGTATCATAATAGGTATCTTACTCTATGAGTTCATGGCTACGGTCATTATGAACTGGTTGTTATACAGATTACTGTTCCTTGTTCTTGTCACAGATAACTTTTTCATAACAAAGCATTCATTCTTCAGATCATGAACTTTAACTTAATATACATGAAAGAACTGAACTGGATTTTACAGAAGTGCCATAATTCTTCTTGTGACAGTAAGTGGTGATAAAAAAAATTCTGTTTATTTAGCATATTAACTATTGATTATACATTGCATAAAATGCAATTGTTCTTCTCTAAAAATTAAATAGTTTTTAATCAATAGTTAGTGTATATTACTTTTAAATTTATCACCTACTCACTAATGCATTTGTCACTCTTTTTAAGACCATGTTACTTAAAACTAATTTGTCTGTGTCTGAGTGCAAGAATATTTATATGATGCAGTTAAATGGCTCTTACGTAGAACAAATTTACTTTCTTCACATTTTAATAACAAGCAAAGTGTTACATTCTAACACAGTGGCTTTTCCTGTAAGGAAGATACTTAGATGAAATTGATAGCCATGTCTCCTTTCAACTATGATATTTACTTTTTTAATAAAAAAATCGAGAGACATATCCTTTCCATAAGGCAAATCTCGATTTTTGTGAGACAGATGCACACAATTATTTTTAAAGTTTCTCTCACAGAGGAATGAGTCTTGCTAATGCCCTCCACTAATAGAGCATAGAGGCCTAAACCCATGCATTGCTAATGATTTTTTTTCTGTAATATTGGGCATTTTTTCTTCAGTCCTCACTTGCACACTAGGTGGCTAAGCAAGTCAGGTAACTTAATCTGTGTTCCTCAGTCTGCTTTAGAAAAAAAGACACATCTTCCTGGTAAGTCTTCACATATTAACAAAATAAATAAATACATGGGAATGTTATAAAACCAACAGTGGATTGTTCAAATAAATCACCTACTACTATAAGGGATACAACAACTAGGTTAAAAAGACTACAGGATAACAGTAAAAAGTAAGGGCTGGCCAATACTCAGACAGCAAAAATATTTGTCCTTCTACCTTATATGTGATGCAACTGGACAGAGTGGCCTTTTCAAATTACTTGTCAGTAGTGAAACCACCCATTAACCAGGATACCTCAATCAGCTCAGATGGCTCCACAATTTTGTTACAAAATCTTAGTATTTAATGACTGGCTGAGAACACGGTCACACAGACAGCCGATTCAATGTGTAGCCATCTGGAGGGAGCTTTAGGAATCACTGACCTGCTTCAGGTCCAGGGTAGCACATTTTAGCAATCAAAGTAAAATTTAGACTAGTCAAATTAATAATGTATAGATCCAAAATATTAATATATTTTAATAATAAAAATAAATTGGAAAGCTAATAAGAAATTGCAGAAGGAGGTCCTTTCTGCAACTATATTCATAACAGACAAAATCAAGGTAAAATGCTTGCATTCCAGTGCTGAGACCTGTCCAAAGGCATTTGATGCAGATTCAGTTCTCATGCTATTACTTAGACTCAATGAACTAGGCCTCTCAAACAACACAATTAGTTGGTTTGAAGTCACCTCAGACATCAGACACTGCACGCAGTCCACTGGCTTCAGAAAACATTATCTACATTGTGCTAAGTGACTTTGCATGATGAGCAGCCATGCACATAGTGGATGCAATTCAGAAAAGCTACACGCTGTGGCTAAGCCAAATAATGTGGTCAGACAGGTTTTATGCTAATGATCATGTAATGAAGTGCTGCAAATGATAATGAGGCAAGACAAGATGGTGAAGCAATTCTGAAACTTGAAAATGATGTAGTGTGGCACCGCACTGACTTTAGATTTGAAGTCAGAGATATGCCTGGATTCAGAAGGAGCACATTGCATAGATATGCTTGGGTTTGCAGTAGCCATTGTAAATGTGAATCTGCAGGGAGCTGTCATGGCATCTGTTTTGTCTGATGGTGTGCAGTGTCATAACCAGAGGCATGGGGGAATCCAATCATGCTTAATATTTCATGCACTCTGTGACACTGATATAGTGGACTATTACTGTATGGACAGGGACACCATGTAAAAAATTATGGAATTGTATTGGCTTCATCTGCAGCCCCCAGGAAGTCATGGAGTACCTATCCCAGAGGATACTAAGGTATGTGTGGTTTTATGCATATTAACTAGTGGGACCTTTCAGTGACTTACTGGAGACACAGTGATGCATATCATGCCTTGACAATATGCCATCATTTCCTCAATTCCATGCTTTAACATGTGCATGAACATATGTAGTTCTCACATACTCCAGAAGAGAGAGACAACATCATGCAGGAGTTCTAGTATATGGCCCATTTCCCTGAGGTTCTGGAGGCCTTAGACTGTACCTACATTGAAATAAAGGCTCCACTTCATGAAATAGGAAATAGGTACGTAAACAAAAAAGGGTATACCTCCATCAACTGCCATGTGGTCTGTAATGCATAGGGTATAGTGTGTTTGTAGGTCACTGAAGCAATTTTCATGACAACCATATATGGCACACATGTGACCTATATCAGTAGTTTGCGATAAGTGACTTCCCAAAGGGGCATCTTGTGGGTGATGCTGGATATATCTGTCTCAAGACACTAGTCAGAAATATGCATAATCAAACTAACCAGGGGTACAACAGGTACACTATCACAAACCAGAAACATTACAAAGCATGTGTTTGGGCTGTTGAAGTTATGCTTTCATAGCAGGGCTCTACCACATGTGCCAAAATACTGACCATGTGTGCTATGTTACACAATATCATAGTTAGGAAGCATTTACTGCAGGGTAGCCTCTTGTAGGGCCAGCAGTTCCCAGATCCACAGACAATGGAAACTGAGACAGATGAGGAGTCAGAGGAAGAGTGGGAGCCAACAGTAGAGGATAACCATGCCAGAATAAGTTGGGCAGAGTATGCCATGGCACTAGTAAAAGGCAGTGGACTGCACATAACTTTACAATATAACTATATAGAAGTTAAGCAGATACAGTACATTAAAAGCACCACAACTACATGTGCAGCTGATATCTAACCATAAACGTACGATTAAAAACTAATACTGCTGGCCAAACCTTGTGCAGATGAGCATAGAGCATAGCATTTATATCCCCAATGTACCTATATACCATGTGTCAGACTAATTGATTTAATGAACAATAGAATGATTTAGAATGAAGGAGTTGCAGCTAATACTATGAAGTAGAACTACATACCTGGAGCATCTGCCAAACTGTGCTTACCCAAGCATAGGATGACCTCGCTGTGCATCATTCATAAGCACCTTAAGTAATGATGTACAAAGGGCATGACATAATTATAATCATTTGCACGACTGAACAAAGATGTACATGGGTGCCTGTCTTTCACTGACAAGTGTGTGAGTGCTGAGCTGTAGCAAAAACAAGTGCTTTTATGGTTAGTGTGAGAATGGGATTTGGGGGTTATGATGAGAAGGTCCAGGATCAGTGGATATGTGAGATGTGCTGGGTAATGTGGTGCCATGTGTGTGTATTTGCAGAGACACCACCTCAGCACTTGGTGCAGCACTGCAGCTCAACCTAGTGTACAGGTCCAGGGCATGTATGACACAGGGATCAGCTTTCTATGAACACTGTCCACCATTAGACCTGGCTCTGCCAGGAGTTACACTGCCTGTACCATAACCTTAGCTAGATGCTAGCATGCTATGGGACCTTGACTGATGTCTGCTGGAAGGATGTGCTGCATGACGATGGCCACAACCACTGGAATGCTCTCTTCTGGGTGTAGACACCTCAGCAATTGATGTTGTCATGGAATTGCAAGAACCATGGAAGTAGGACCTCATTTATCCATGGCCATGTTGACTAACATCTGTGGCTGTAGCAGATAACCAGCAGCAAGGATAGCTCCTTTCCCTTATCAGATGACCCACTGAAGACATTGCATGATCTAATGTGCGATTCACTCTATCCAATAAATTACACATATGAGACAGACACTCCCATAGGTCAGCATACACAGCCCGAATCATCCTCACTATCTCTGTCTTTACTGTGGTAGAACTAGCATGTGCCTCCATGATGGCCCCTACACATACGTTGGGTTGTGACCACTGATACACCAACCTTAGAAGAAAGGTGATACCCATATCTCCAGCAAGCACCATTACCAACCCCCCCCCCCCCTAGGTGGACCTCCCTGACTATATGTGAGGGACAGATTCAGACATCAGTCTACTGGGGACCAGCATACTTCCTTGGTCATTAGTATTCCTATCAACCTGTCCTCTCTCAAATGTTCATGCATCCTGGGTGTCCACAGGCAGAGAGACTATGACCATAGTCTGTCTAGGGGGTGCAGTAAGGACACTCCCTGTGTCACATACACACCCTGATTGTGCTTGGATATCCCCACCATCATTATCACAGGCTACAGATTCTCCATCATCAGACAAGGTTAGTCACATAGTGTTGTTGTTGAATAAAGAATCACCTGTGAATAGACCAAAACAAAAAATATGACCCAGTAGCACAAATACATATGCATCTGGTATCTTTATAACCATAAACATATGATAAAAATAAACTAATAGCCTTGGCCAAACCTTGTATAGAGGGATGGGACACTTGTATCCCCAATGTATCTTTATACCATATGTCAGACTGACTTAATGGACATTAGACTAACAGAGTCAGTGTCAGAAGTTGCAGCTACTGATACTATGAAGTAGGACTATATACCTGGGGAATCTGTAGTCGAAACTTTCTGTGGCCTGTCTACCTCTGCCCCAACATTCAGCACCACACTGTGGGACTCCATGGAGGTTTAAGAAAGACCAGGAACTCCTCTGTCTCCATAACAGATGGTCTGGTTAGTGGCCCACCACCACTTCCCCTCCATTCCTGTGCCATGGCTTCTGCTCAGTGGGTGGTAGCATGGATTATATTCATTATCATGTGATGGACCATGTCTTATTTGTGGTCTTGACCATCCACCATGTTTACATTACTAACCATTTCAGCCAGGGTATGGTCATGGAAGGACTAGTCAGTAGCATGGACAGTAAGGAGTTTTCAGCAATGGAGATGAAAGGTCCTGTATTACCACCACATTTGTTGTATCTGTAACTTTTGGGTTGCAGATAGATGTGGATGAGCCGCCAGAAGCAGCACTCTTTTAGGGCCCTGTTTTTTAGGCATTGTTCTGTTGGTATGGAAACAGGTGCATTAACAGCCTTGTTTTTGCATAGCCCTTACTAATCCAAGCACAAGCATTAGGGTACTAGACATGAAACCTCACAATCCTGACCTCCTTCACTGATGGAAGAATGAAGTTAAAGCACAGCTACTGCATTCATTCTACACCTAAATAAAGATGTAAGAAATGGCACTCACTTTATATATGCAGATATCTTACTTAGAAGGAAACTTTAAGAAGAAAACAGGTTGTGGCATTTGAACCCCATTCACAGTTGTTTTATTCCACAGCACAATGAAGCTTTGTAGGTTGATAGATTCATAGGTAGTCACTAGGCATGCAGTCCAGGAAATCATTAAGGAGCTTAGCCCAAATTCCCAAATGCTCCAGTCACACATACATCATGTAGATTCACTCTTCTGAGCACAATGATTAAGCTAATTAGGACTCATACCATTATTGTTTCTGAATTACTTAATTTGCACAATCAGCACACCTCGTAAACATTCTGTAGATTTTTACATGATGTTATGCATTTGCCTGAACCTCTGCGGGCAGCCCTACACACGCACAGGTCACCTATAATTATATGAGTTAGAGAATCGTCATGCTAGCTTTAACTATCGGAAGATCTAGCCTCTGTAGAGCATGTATTCTCAACAGCATACAGCCAGATAAAGGGTTGGCATGTTTCATACCTTAAAGTGTCATTGAAACCATAACAATACACTATCTGTATTTCTTTAATTTGCCACCCATCATGTAAATTACATGCCAGTTGATGTCCATTATTTCATAGAGGAAGGGACACACCAGAACTGTTTTGGGTACCGGTTCTCTGCAAGTTTTACTTGAGATTCTTCAAGGTGAGACATCATGGCTGGAAAAGTAGAGGATAGTGTTCAATTTAGAGCGCAGAGGTGGTCTGAGGAGCAGTCCAAGATTTTTCTTACATTTTCCTTAAGGAGTATAGCCTTAGGCTCCTGTAAGAACACTATCCTGTGTTACAGTATAAGGCTGATGCCTGGAATAGTTTGGGCAAGGCTATCACCCATGCCAGTGGCATCCCATGCATGGGGGAACAGTGCTGTTACTATTGCAGTGACATGAGCTATTACAATCCTGACCTCCTTCACTGATGGGAGGATGAAGTTAAGGCACAGTCACTACCTCAATACTGTCAGAATGACTTATTTTACCTTCTCAAAAAACCTGTCACTGCATGCCATCCACAGATCTAACATTATGCCTTTTTATGTCTGTAGTACCTAAATAAATCAAAAGCAATAAGCAGATGTGCAGGAGCAGACCAGAGCTCCTAAGAGAGTGCCAAAGGAAGTATATGTTTGTCATAAAGTAGATAACTTTTATATAGCTGTACCACATCTGTCAGTACTGTCATAGTTCAGAGGTAATACTATGACTGTGCATTGTTAGAAGGGCACTTCTTTATGGCTCTTCCTTTATAAGTAGACAAGTGGATCCTTTTGCTAAGTCTACATACTCTGACATTATTAGGCTGCCTCTGGGTTCACATCCTCCTACCCCCTACCCCAACAAAGTTCTGCTGTCATGGAAAACCTCACATATACTTTTCTTCCCAGTAGCATCACTGCACCACTACATGGTTAATATGTAAGATCTATAAGAAATTGTTTGCTGGACACTTCACAATATATTATTGTGTGACCAACATGTTTATTTTGTATCTGTACAGTATTATGAAAAATTAAAGTGCATCTTTGACTAGAACCATACATTTGGAGTCTTGCTAAATAGCTCCTGCCATTAATATTTTATCTATCAGACTGCATGGGAGGACAGCTTTTGGTTTAGATCATCCCGCATGCATATCTTATATAGAGACAAACAGGTTGATGAAATTCCTGTATAAGTACTACTATTAAATGCATATTATGCTTAATTGTATCATTACCAACATAGTTAAAAATGCAATTTTCATTCTGTTTGCATTTTTTTCTTCACCACCCTTTGTCATTATCCTTTCTTTTACCATTATTTATTTATTTTTTTCTCTGTTTTTTTTTACTATTGTATGTAGCAACACAGCAACCTGTACCTATCATCCCAGCAAGGCCTCTTGTCTCCCCACAGGTGGCAGAAGCAGCATCACCACCAGAAGAAGCACTCAAAGCACCCAGTTCATCTGGGTTCCAGCCTGCCACAGTAGCCCCTATACTTCCTGTCCACCTGCACCACCTGCATCAGGTAGCCCTGAACCAGAAACTGGTACAGTGATAGGCAGGAGACACCTTTATCACCTTTCAGGAGCTACCAGAGTTTGTGAGGATGATAACAGACAGGAGGTTGGATGCTCACATCAGCTTCATGGAAACCATACTTCGGTGACTCATTGAATTGCTTTCCTGCCCAGCTCTGATCCCACCTTATTAGCCATGACCAAGGGTGATGAGTTATCTCCCACTGGGTATAAGATGGCAGAGATTGCATGTGCCAACACTCAGTCCTATCCCCAACCTGGTCTTCCTCTCCCTTTTGAGTTTATACCCACCCCTGTTTGTTTTACAATGCTCCAGTCACCACTCTTTTCTCTCTGTTTGTCTGGTGTGTTCTTCACCATTGTGTTCTCCTTCCCCCATTGTGTTAACCCACACCCTGTCAATCACATCTGTGTTTCCCTGCTACCTACCACCCTGCTCTTACCTATCTCTTACTTCCCTGACCACCTTCCCCAACTTTCCTTTCTCTAAAAAAAGGACACATGCCTCAAAAAGAATATGTTTCCCACCCATACCTCTCAGCTTTCCAGGTATTTGAAGAACATCTAGATGATTGGTTCATATTTTTTGGTATGTTCAACATAAAATGTGTACTTTTCTGTCAAATAATTGAAGACTGAAGTCATTTAATAATTACACCTATTTGAGTTTCAGACTTCTTATCCTGCACAGAATGCATGACAATGCTGACTCTGTTATTCTACGAGTTCTCACTTTAGTATCAGCAACATGTAAAAGCTGTCCTAACCTTGGGTCTTTTTTTACACCAGTTATTTTTTTAAACAACAGATGTTTATTTGATACTACCACACTGTACAATCCATCCATATAAACAATTACTTCTCCTGGTGGTTGCCCTAAATTCCATTCATATCAACACCCATGACTCCTGGTGGTTGCTCTGAATATACAACTACCACACTGTACAATCCATCCATATAAACACCTGCTTATCCTGGTGGTTACACTGAATATACAACCACCAGACTGTACAATTCATCCATATAAACATCCACTTCACCTGGTGATTTCCTGAATTCCATCTATATAAACATCCACTTCTCCTGGTGGTTTCCTGAATTCCATCTATATAAACACCCACTTCTCCTGGTGGTTTCCTGAATTCCATCTATATAAACACCCACTTCTCCTGGTGGTTTCCTGAATTCCATCTATATAAACACCCACTTCTCCTGGTGGTTTCCTGAATTCCATCTATATAAACACCCACTTCTCCTGGTGGTTTCCTGAATTCCATCTATATAAACACCCACTTCTCCTGGTGGTTGCCATGAACACGCAGCACATTTCTCATCCTACTTCTCTCACTCTCCCTTTTCACAACAGATGCAGCCTGTAGCCAGGAGTTACTATCATGTTCTTCAGTTTTGCTCAATCTTTCCATAGTAATTTATCTCATGTTATCATTCCCTTGCCCATTGTCTGTCTGCATGGTCTACTGGATCTCATAGTTTATTTACTATTTTTACCTTCCCATGTCCAAATATGACTGATCCTAAACTGCTTCTTTCTCTGTCTCAGCATTTTGCCATCCCAGTAATCATACTTCTACTTATGAAATTTACTTGGCCTCAAGTATATTGTTTCTCTTTCAATTTCTTTCATTGTTTCTATTAATTCTATCACTACAATAAAGTTTATAGTCTTGTTTGTTTGCCAATTTCTGGTTATTACCTTTCTGACTAACATAGGTAGCAATGAAACCAGGCCCCTAACATATTTCTTCCCCCATTTCTTTTCTATCACATCTAATGTATAGTTTGATTCTGGCTATTGCAAGTTCATCTCAGTAACTTTTTGAATCAACTATTTTACCTCTATCCTAAATTACCTTAATTTTGGGCAGGTCAGAAAAATGTTTCCAAAGTCCCCAGCTTCCCATTCTCCCATCTCCCAACAGTTCTTGCTTACCTCTGAAAACATTTTACTTAATCTTCCTAGTGTATAGAAATATTTGTGGACGCACTTACATACATTCTAAATTTTCTAGACCTTGTTGCAAATCTAGGGGTCAAACAATTTTCTCTCCACTCCAGGTCTGTTAACTCCTGACATGTGACTTTCCTCCAGCTCTTTGTCTAGCTAGCTTTCTTCAGCAACCTATCCATTACTCCATCCATCCATTCGAACACACAAACAAGTCTTAAATGCAAAACCACAAACTAGTAAAACCAAAAATGGCAAGCAGCACTGTAAGCAGAGTTGTAGGACTGATAACTTTCCAATATATGCAATTTAATAATGAAATACAATACACTAACACAATAAACTGTGCGCTTTCGGTAGGATCAGTGTCCTACCTTCTTCAGATACCATACATGTCAATTAACAGGGTTTTTACATCATTAGAAAGCCACAATTAAACAATTACCCAAATGCCAGAATGACTCAACTTGTCCTTAAAGGTGCAGTGGATATCTTGGTGCTCTGCACCACCATATGTAAACCAGTATAAGCACACTTTTCTCAAATTAATAAATAAAAAATGCTGCATATTCTAGCCTAAAAAGTCAAACATAACATCTATTAAATACAATTAATATACTTGTGTAAATATAATACAAATTAAGTATGGATGTCCAATGTTTTTCAAAAAGATGAATAAATAAATAAATAAATTTAAATCTGTATGCAGTATGTATACAATACTGTATAATATATTATAATATGTTATAAAATGTATCTAAATCCTATAAATAAGTATGTTAAAAATCTTCACATATAAGAATACATACCAGGGGCGACCAACAATGAGTACTCTAAACATTTTACCCATTATTGACACACATTACCAGCTTAAACTTACAATTGAATGCCATATAAAAATCATAGACCTGACAACCCATAGGTAGTATAATAAAGAGGTCATGGTATTCAGCTAAAATCATCTTTTCAAAGCTAACCATTTCAAAATGCTTTTAATAGATACATATTCATTAAGACCAGGGTATATGTGGGCTTCAGTTCTAATCTGCCACATAATTTCATCAATCTCTAAATTTAATTGCCACGGACCACCTCTAGAGGCAATTAGGTGAATGTCACCAATGCAAGTTTATTTGTGGTGACAATAAAATTAAATTGAAAAACAAAATATTTGCCATAAAAGGGAGATATAACTGTCAAACTAAAGGTATTATATACTCAGCCACGTGTTCTCAATGTTCAGTATTTTACATTGGAAAGACGGAGAGAAAACTGAGACAGCGTATTTATGAGCATGTATATGCCATTGGCAAGAAAGGCTTGAATAATGCTTTGGCCAGACATATTGCTGACTTTCCTGATCACAGTTTTAAATTCTCAATCCTACAACAAAGACACCCAGACCCTAGAGGGCGTCCGTGGCAGTTAAATTTAGAGATTGATGAAATTATGTGGCAGATTAGAACTGAAGCCCACATATACCCTGGTCTTAATGAATATGTATCTATTAAAAGCATTTTGAAATGGTTAGCTTTGAAAAGATGATTTTAGCTGAATACCATGACCTCTTTATTATACTACCTATGGGTTGTCAGGTCTATGATTTTTATATGGCATTCAATTGTAAGTTTAAGCTGGTAATGTGTGTCAATAATGGGTAAAATGTTTAGAGTACTCATTTTTGGTCGCCCCTGGTATGTGTTCTTATATGTGAAGATTTTTAACATACTTATTTATAGGTTTTAGATACATTTTATAACATATTATAATATATTATACAGTATTTTATACATACTGCATACAGATTTAAATTTATTTATTTATTCATCTTTTTGAAAAACATTGGATATCTGTACTAAATTTATATTATATTTACACAATTATATTAATTGTATTTAATAGATTTTATGTTTGACTTTTTAGGCTAGAATATGCAGCATTTTGTATTTATTAAATTTGAGAAAAGTGTGCTTATACTGGTTTACATATGGTGGTGCAGAGCACCAAGATATCCACTGCACCTTTAAGGACAAGTCGAGTTATTCTGGCATTTGGTTAATTGTTTAATTGTGGCTTTCTAATGATTTAAAAACCCTGTTAATTGACCTGTATGGTATCTGAAGAAGGTAGGACACTGATCCTACTGAAAGCGCTCAGTTTATTGTGTTAGTGTATTGTATTTCATTATTAAATTGCGTATATTGGAAAGTTATCGGTCCTACGACTCTGCTTACAGTGCTGCTTGCCGTTTTTGGTTTTACTAGTTTGTGGTTTTCCATCCATCCATTCACAACCCCTTTTACCCATTTTTTGGGCATGAGGTCAGGGTGTCACATCAACAGTAACAATCATCTAGAGCCAAGGTTTACACCGCCAGGTGGCTAGCCCTGCCACAGTAGCTCATCCGCACATACACGAATGCAAATTCACACTTATGGCCAATTTAGAGTATCCAGTCACCTACTGCATGTCTTGGGAATGTGGGTGGAAATGGAAGTACCTGGAAGAAACTCATGCGAACACAAGGAGGACATGCAGACTCCATACAGAAGGCACCTCTGCAGAAAATCAAACCAGGGAACATCTTGCTGTGAGATGACAACAATATCTTCTGCCCCATTGTGCTGCTCCCAACCTATCCATTATTATTACCTTATAAAGTTTACTTACCACTTTTTAATTCTGACTTCTGCCTCTTAATAATTTAATTAATTCCAGCTTTTCTAACTTCCTTCTCTTAACATCAGCTTCATACTCCTACAAAATTTGAAGAGTGATCTTGTATTTCATGATCTCTTTCCTCTCTAACATAGTGCAACCCATTCCATATACATGTTTCCTTCTCTTAATTATTCCAAGAAATAAATCTTATTGTATTGTTCCCACCATCTTTTAACTATATCTATATGTATGTCAAATTGATCTTTAGCTTGCTCTGTTGTTTCCACTCAAATTTCCTTCTCTTTTATGCCATCATTTTAGCATTCCCATCATATTTCTACATACTTTACCTAAATAACGCCTATCATGCCCATTATTACACATTTGAGACTAAATATTTATCCTTTTGCCAAAATGTAAATGTCCTTTTTGATGCAACATCATCCATTTCCAATTAGAATTATATTGTGGATTTTGAAGAAGATAGGAAAGTTTCAGCTGAGCAGCCCTATAAATATTCATATAGACATTTAACTGTCAGTCCTCCTTCATCTATTGGAAGTGCACTTCCTGCCATTTTATCTTTGGTAATTTGTCCTCCCAATATATACTTAATTTTCTCTTTTATCAGTAATTTCTAGAACCTAGTCCCTGGGTGCTCCAAAATGGCCTGTGCTTACACAGAGCATTTGAGGAACCACAAACATTCCATTGCCTGCATTGTCTACTTATGTGCAGAATAGGCTGCGAGGTACTTCTGTAATGTAAAGCTAAAGAAAGTGTTTTTTTCTTTTTTCTACAGTGTGGTGATTCACTGTCAAACAAATGTTGAAATGTTAACAAGATGTGTAGGACATGATGGCTTGACAATTTTGTTTCTTATTGGCCATTCAGTGTCATGTAGATTTGTGACCCTCATGTCATCTGTCTTCTTGTGGATACTTGGTGAGGAACTCTGCTGAAGATCTTGCCAGGGCATTGCTTCTTCACATTCTCCAGCTCTTCTATACCCAGAATAGTGTTGATTATCAGGAGGTGTGCTGGTTGTCCGCTGCATCGGGTGGGGCTTTAGGAGTTGTTGGATATCGTCAACAGGAAAAGAAGAAGAAAACTTCACAAATATCACACATATTTGATTAAGCTTTGATTTTGTGATGTATGCTTATTTCAGACTCAACACCTGTTGACTTATTCATAGATTGGAAATACCCTAATGGCCTAATATTAGATTCATCATTACACAAAGAATTGTTGTGTCTGTTTGATAGGCACAGAAGTGAGTTGCTGGAAGTGCTTATCAGACACAACCATAAAGCTGTTGATGACCTTATTGTTGAAGCCACTAAGTGTGATGAACATTTGAAGAAAGACTTGTTGTTTGACATTAATTTGGACCAATACAAGAACATTGTTTCCCAAATAGATAAAGATGCCTCTAATTTTCATTGGAAAAAAAAGAATAAATTAACTTGTGACAAAGCAGATTATTTGAAAGTTACTGCATACCCAAACCTCTGAATGTTAGGGGAGGAGATACCGGAAGAGATTCTGCCTATCATGAGATTGCAGAATTGGACCAATCAGCAGGCGAATCCCATAGGAGGGCAGAATACGCCTCAGGTGAACAATGGTGGCCATCAGAGATATGGGAGGAAACATTACAGGTAGAGAATAGCCTGAACTTTGGCGACTTAGAAGGCACTGATATAAACTGTTGTATAGACAGCTTGGTGGAAACTCCAGGTGTACCACAAATGATTTACAACAAAAAAGGTGACTTTCACATTTTTAACTTTATGAACTATACTTTCAGAACTGAACGTGCCAATTTATTAAGTAAAGGCTTTTCTTTTGTGCCAGCTGAACACATTCAAAGAGACAGATTATTGTTGGACTTTAACATTTTTTTAGAAAACTTAATTTGTTCAGAGAAGTAGTACTTTTAACCCAGTGCTTTCAGTTCCTTTACTGTTGCTCGAGAAGCTAGTGGAGTTTGATTTAAGAGCCTTGGTTTCTGGAGCATTTAAAACAGAATACGAGCACAATCTTACAGCATGTAAATACAGGCTATTATTTAACTTAGCCAATGACAAATGGGTTAGAGTTATGAAACCCAATAAAGGTGGGGGTTTGTTATCATGCAAAGGGATGATTACCTTAATCGGATGTGTTCTTTTGTTTTTAATAGTGAATTTTACGAACAGACATCCTTAAATTATATTAATGTGTCCTATTGATTATCATATAAAAGACCTTTTTGATTAGGGGCAGATTAGTACAACTATATATGATTTTTTTCGGGTAAAATTCCCCACTGTTCCATCCATCTTTGGCATTCCGATGATGCATAAATGCCTGTTTGACCCCCCGCATGAGGCCTCTTGTTAACACAAGCTGCTCTAAAACCCATCCACTGGCTAAATATATAGATTTAAAACGTAAAAATGTGGTTAGTAGATGTACCTATTTGTGTCAAGACTCCTGGGACTTTTTGTTGAAAATAAGGGAGCTTCCTTACTCTGACAAGTTAGTCTTTTTGACTATAGATGTGGTTGAATGTTATTCCCCATGATGTGGGGCTTGCTTGGTTCAATGATTTTCTGTGTGAATCAGCTTGCTTTGATCAGAAAGACATCTACACCTTGAATTTTTGTATGGAGTTAGTGTTGAAAACTAATTTTGTATTTCTATAAGGCCAATATTTTTAACAAGTTAAAGGCATTGCAATGGGAAGCCTCTTGTGCTCCCATATTTGCCAACATTGTATTAATACAGTGGGAAAAAAACTATTTGTTTAATAGAACTGATATTGTTCCTTGTAGAATATACACTCGGTACCTGGATGATATCTTTATTGGATGGGTTGGGGATATTACTGGCATCACCTCTTTCATAGACCTTTTTGACTCCACTACATCTGTTCTAAAATGTACCTATAAATTTGACCTTAAATCTATCAACTATTTGGATGTCACCTTAATTAAAGATGAAGCACCTCAGTCAATTCAAAGTACTATTTACAGAAAACCGACCTACTGCAATAGTTTATTGCACTACCATCCCCCATTCCAAAAAAGAGGGATTATTAAGAGCCAATACATTCGCCTCACTAGGATGGTTTCAGATGACTTGGTTTATGAGAAAGAAAGTGAAGTTCTAGCAGAGATGTTTAGGGCTAGATGATGCCCCCAGCAAGTTATTAACAAAATTAAAGTAGATATAAAAGGAAAAAGGGAAAGTGGCAATATTGTACCCCTTATAAAGTCCAATACTGGGGATACTAGTAGAACAAAACCACCCCTTAACAAGGACTTTTCTACTGTCTTTGTTACACAATATTACATAGAAGACAGTGCTATTAGGAACATAGTCAATAAAAACTGGGTAGCCTTTTCCCTATTTAAAAGGGTCACTGACAAAATAGGGGATAGTAGTAAACAATGACAAACCAGGAATTCACAAAAAACTTTTGTGAATAAAAATGGCAAATTAAGTTGAATGCAACCCAGTACCCTGGATTAAATGAGGCAGTGTCCATCAGGTCATGTTTAAAGTTGAAGCAATTGAGCATTAAGTGATTTTTATTGGTTAATAGGATGGGTGTGTGTTTTTTACTAACCTATTTTAACAGTAAAAGTTGTTGTGGTAATTGAGTTCTGAAGAAGTTCCTACTGGAATGAAAGTACTTAACTATTTGGATTGTTCATGATACTTTTAATAAAATAAATTTTATGCAAGTTTTGGAGCATTTGGTACTTTGAGTTTCCTGGTATCAAGCACTGTCTTGGTGAGGTTTTTGAAAATAGGGGACAGACCTATATTTGTTTACAAAAGAGGGAAAACAATAAAGAACTTCCTGGAATCCAGGGTTGGCCACTCTACCTTATATTCAAACAAAATACCAGGTACTAGAAGATGTGGTTCTTGCACTCGGTGCAAGTATATTTTAACAACTGATTATGTTGACGTAAATGGTCTAACTCGTAAGACCACTTTTGCTTGTAATTGTAATTCCATAGGGGTGATTTATTTAGCTTGCTGCCAAAAATGTACAAGTTTCTATGTAGGAAAAACTCAGAGAAAGTTGAGAGATAGAATATATGAGCATTCCTTCGATATTAGAAAGAACAAAGAATCTAACTCCTTGGCAAAGCACATTAGACAATTTCCACTACATCATTTTTTATTTTTGGTCTAGACTGTGTTGTAAAAGATCCTAGAGGAGGGCCCTGGGAAGATATTTTGGAACAAAGAGAGTTACTAGGGCAATTAAAGTTAAATGCTAGCTCCCCCCACCCCTGGCTCAATGAGCACATTTCTATTGGAAGTGTTCTAAAACTTAAGTCTTATCAAGTTTAACACGATATTTGTTATGGAATTTTTAATATATACATACATATATATGTGTATTTTTCTGCACTATAGAGTATCCCCGGGATTCATGAACCTTGCGCCAGGCGCCCGCATAGCGTTGGCGTTACACATCAACAGTAACAATCATCTAGAGCCAAGGTTTACACCGCCAGGTGGCTAGCCCTGCCACAGTAGCTCATCCGCACATACACGAATGCAAATTCACACTTATGGCCAATTTAGAGTATCCAGTCACCTACTGCATGTCTTGGGAATGTGGGTGGAAATGGAAGTACCTGGAAGAAACTCATGCGAACACAAGGAGGACATGCAGACTCCATACAGAAGGCACCTCTGCAGAAAATCAAACCAGGGAACATCTTGCTGTGAGATGACAACAATATCTTCTGCCCCATTGTGCTGCTCCCAACCTATCCATTATTATTACCTTATAAAGTTTACTTACCACTTTTAATTCTGACTTCTGCCTCTTAATAATTTAATTAATTCCAGCTTTTCTAACTTCCTTCTCTTAACATCAGCTTCATACTCCTACAAAATTTGAAGAGTGATCTTGTATTTCATGATCTCTTTCCTCTCTAACATAGTGCAACCCATTCCATATACATGTTTCCTTCTCTTAATTATTCCAAGAAATAAATCTTATTGTATTGTTCCCACCATCTTTTAACTATATCTATATGTATGTCAAATTGATCTTTAGCTTGCTCTGTTGTTTCCACTCAAATTTCCTTCTCTTTTATGCCATCATTTTAGCATTCCCATCATATTTCTACATACTTTACCTAAATAACGCCTATCATGCCCATTATTACACATTTGAGACTAAATATTTATCCTTTTGCCAAAATGTAAATGTCCTTTTTGATGCAACATCATCCATTTCCAATTAGAATTATATTGTGGATTTTGAAGAAGATAGGAAAGTTTCAGCTGAGCAGCCCTATAAATATTCATATAGACATTTAACTGTCAGTCCTCCTTCATCTATTGGAAGTGCACTTCCTGCCATTTTATCTTTGGTAATTTGTCCTCCCAATATATACTTAATTTTCTCTTTTATCAGTAATTTCTAGAACCTAGTCCCTGGGTGCTCCAAAATGGCCTGTGCTTACACAGAGCATTTGAGGAACCACAAACATTCCATTGCCTGCATTGTCTACTTATGTGCAGAATAGGCTGCGAGGTACTTCTGTAATGTAAAGCTAAAGAAAGTGTTTTTTTTTCTTTTTTTCTACAGTGTGGTGATTCACTGTCAAACAAATGTTGAAATGTTAACAAGATGTGTAGGACATGATGGCTTGACAATTTTGTTTCTTATTGGCCATTCAGTGTCATGTAGATTTGTGACCCTCATGTCATCTGTCTTCTTGTGGATACTTGGTGAGGAACTCTGCTGAAGATCTTGCCAGGGCATTGCTTCTTCACATTCTCCAGCTCTTCTATACCCAGAATAGTGTTGATTATCAGGGAGGTGTGCTGGTTGTCCGCTGCATCGGGTGGGGCTTTAGGAGTTGTTGGATATCGTCAACAGGAAAAGAAGAAGAAAACTTCACAAATATCACACATATTTGATTAAGCTTTGATTTTGTGATGTATGCTTATTTCAGACTCAACACCTGTTGACTTATTCATAGATTGGAAATACCCTAATGGCCTAATATTAGATTCATCATTACACAAAGAATTGTTGTGTCTGTTTGATAGGCACAGAAGTGAGTTGCTGGAAGTGCTTATCAGACACAACCATAAAGCTGTTGATGACCTTATTGTTGAAGCCACTAAGTGTGATGAACATTTGAAGAAAGACTTGTTGTTTGACATTAATTTGGACCAATACAAGAACATTGTTTCCCAAATAGATAAAGATGCCTCTAATTTTCATTGGAAAAAAAAGAATAAATTAACTTGTGACAAAGCAGATTATTTGAAAGTTACTGCATACCCAAACCTCTGAATGTTAGGGGAGGAGATACCGGAAGAGATTCTGCCTATCATGAGATTGCAGAATTGGACCAATCAGCAGGCGAATCCCATAGGAGGGCAGAATACGCCTCAGGTGAACAATGGTGGCCATCAGAGATATGGGAGGAAACATTACAGGTAGAGAATAGCCTGAACTTTGGCGACTTAGAAGGCACTGATATAAACTGTTGTATAGACAGCTTGGTGGAAACTCCAGGTGTACCACAAATGATTTACAACAAAAAAGGTGACTTTCACATTTTTAACTTTATGAACTATACTTTCAGAACTGAACGTGCCAATTTATTAAGTAAAGGCTTTTCTTTTGTGCCAGCTGAACACATTCAAAGAGACAGATTATTGTTGGACTTTAACATTTTTTTAGAAAACTTAATTTGTTCAGAGAAGTAGTACTTTTAACCCAGTGCTTTCAGTTCCTTTACTGTTGCTCGAGAAGCTAGTGGAGTTTGATTTAAGAGCCTTGGTTTCTGGAGCATTTAAAACAGAATACGAGCACAATCTTACAGCATGTAAATACAGGCTATTATTTAACTTAGCCAATGACAAATGGGTTAGAGTTATGAAACCCAATAAAGGTGGGGGTTTGTTATCATGCAAAGGGATGATTACCTTAATCGGATGTGTTCTTTTGTTTTTAATAGTGAATTTTACGAACAGACATCCTTAAATTATATTAATGTGTCCTATTGATTATCATATAAAAGACCTTTTTGATTAGGGGCAGATTAGTACAACTATATATGATTTTTTTCGGGTAAAATTCCCCACTGTTCCATCCATCTTTGGCATTCCGATGATGCATAAATGCCTGTTTGCCCCCCGGCATGAGGCCTCTTGTTAACACAAGCTGCTCTAAAACCCATCCACTGGCTAAATATATAGATTTAAAACGTAAAAATGTGGTTAGTAGATGTACCTATTTGTGTCAAGACTCCTGGGACTTTTTGTTGAAAATAAGGGAGCTTCCTTACTCTGACAAGTTAGTCTTTTTGACTATAGATGTGGTTGAATGTTATTCCCCATGATGTGGGGATTGCTTGGTTCAATGATTTTCTGTGTGAATCAGCTTGCTTTGATCAGAAAGACATCTACACCTTGAATTTTTGTATGGAGTTAGTGTTGAAAACTAATTTTGTATTTCTATAAGGCCAATATTTTTAACAAGTTAAAGGCATTGCAATGGGAAGCCTCTTGTGCTCCCATATTTGCCAACATTGTATTAATACAGTGGGAAAAAAACTATTTGTTTAATAGAACTGATATTGTTCCTTGTAGAATATACACTCGGTACCTGGATGATATCTTTATTGGATGGGTTGGGGATATTACTGGCATCACCTCTTTCATAGACCTTTTTGACTCCACTACATCTGTTCTAAAATGTACCTATAAATTTGACCTTAAATCTATCAACTATTTGGATGTCACCTTAATTAAAGATGAAGCACCTCAGTCAATTCAAAGTACTATTTACAGAAAACCGACCTACTGCAATAGTTTATTGCACTACCATCCCCCATTCCAAAAGAGGGATTATTAAGAGCCAATACATTCGCCTCACTAGGATGGTTTCAGATGACTTGGTTTATGAGAAAGAAAGTGAAGTTCTAGCAGAGATGTTTAGGGCTAGATGATGCCCCCAGCAAGTTATTAACAAAATTAAAGTAGATATAAAAGGAAAAAGGGAAAGTGGCAATATTGTACCCTTATAAAGTCCAATACTGGGGATACTAGTAGAACAAAACCACCCCTTAACAAGGACTTTTCTACTGTCTTTGTTACACAATATTACATAGAAGACAGTGCTATTAGGAACATAGTCAATAAAAACTGGGTAGCCTTTTCCCTATTTAAAAGGGTCACTGACAAAATAGGGATAGTAGTAAACAATGACAAACCAGGAATTCACAAAAAACTTTTGTGAATAAAAATGGCAAATTAAGTTGAATGCAACCCAGTACCCTGGATTAAATGAGGCAGTGTCCATCAGGTCATGTTTAAAGTTGAAGCAATTGAGCATTAAGTGATTTTTATTGGTTAATAGGATGGGTGTGTGTTTTTTACTAACCTATTTTAACAGTAAAAGTTGTTGTGGTAATTGAGTTCTGAAGAAGTTCCTACTGGAATGAAAGTACTTAACTATTTGGATTGTTCATGATACTTTTAATAAAATAAATTTTATGCAAGTTTTGGAGCATTTGGTACTTTGAGTTTCCTGGTATCAAGCACTGTCTTGGTGAGGTTTTTGAAAATAGGGACAGACCTATATTTGTTTACAAAAGAGGGAAAACAATAAAGAACTTCCTGGAATCCAGGGTTGGCCACTCTACCTTATATTCAAACAAAATACCAGGTACTAGAAGATGTGGTTCTTGCACTCGGTGCAAGTATATTTTAACAACTGATTATGTTGACGTAAATGGTCTAACTCGTAAGACCACTTTTGCTTGTAATTGTAATTCCATAGGGGTGATTTATTTAGCTTGCTGCCAAAAATGTACAAGTTTCTATGTAGGAAAAACTCAGAGAAAGTTGAGAGATAGAATATATGAGCATTCCTTCGATATTAGAAAGAACAAAGAATCTAACTCCTTGGCAAAGCACATTAGACAATTTCCACTACATCATTTTTTATTTTTGGTCTAGACTGTGTTGTAAAAGATCCTAGAGGAGGGCCCTGGGAAGATATTTTGGAACAAAAAGAGTTACTAGGGCAATTAAAGTTAAATGCTAGCTCCCCCCACCCCTGGCTCAATGAGCACATTTCTATTGGAAGTGTTCTAAAACTTAAGTCTTATCAAGTTTAACACGATATTTGTTATGGAATTTTTAATATATACATACATATATATGTGTATTTTTCTGCACTATAGAGTATCCCCGGGATTCATGAACCTTGCGCCAGGCGCCCGCATAGCGTTGGCGTTATAACGCCAAATATGGCTGCTGAGCGATTCAGGTATGAATGAATTCCACGTGCACTACCGGCGTGCGCCGGACCGTCTCCGCCCCCCGGCGTAGGTATGCAAAACACACTGTGTGCGGTATTGCACCATGCAAATGAGGGCAATAGCGATCCACGAAGTGGCGCAGGCGTAGCGTAAGACGCGGAAATGTAAACCAAAAAAAACGGTTTACATTTACCCAAACATACCGGAGGAGTAACGGAAGGCTGTCAAAGTCAGGTATCATATAGGTGCAATATGCCAATGTGTAAAGGCACCGAGAATGTCCAAAGAAAATATGCACAAAATGTAAAAAATGACATAAATGGCACGTACGTAGAAAGAACAGCAGACCCCGGGATGTGTGCACAGAAGTTGTAAAGCAATGAAATAATATGATAATGTCCGAAAAGAGCATTAGAACACAAATCAGCTGCACAGCCACCACACACCATAGTATGTATGTAAAGCTGCAACCCCAGCGCAATGGTTGTCAAGGAGTGGAGGCGGTGTCCGCGCCGTAACCAGGTATTAGTAGTCAATTCCATGCAAATGAGGCAGATAATAGTGAATCGCAAAAACGCGCCAGCGTAAGGATGGAGCAAGCGGCGTGGCGGTACTACACCGAGAGTGGCCTACACCAGATACACGTCAACCACACAGGGTGTGCCACCGTAGGAGGAAGGATATTGGAGGACAGCAAATCTGGGCTGTACAATGCACATCACAACATCATGACTGGCGTGTTAGGAAATAGATGCGCTGACAGTACAGAATGCGCGTACAAATGCATGTGCACGAGGCCGCCTAAGTTCCCGAAACCAGTCATGTGGCGGCCTCACCGGCAACAACCAGGGATATAGGAAGGTAATGCTGAGAATACGAGGAAATGCGGAAGCAGTGTAAATGTATCCGTAACGAGCAATTAACACCAATCAATGCAGGAAGGGCAACCGCCGGCAGCTGATAAGTCTGCATGCAGACTCCTGCAGAACGGAAAGGAGGCATATGAGAGCAAAGATAATAGGGATGTAGTAGAAATGCAAGAGCAAAGAACCGAAATAGCACAGCCAAGTACAGATGTAGCATAACTGCGGCCGCAGATAAAATGCATCATATGCCATGTGCGTGCAGGATGCAGTAATGTAAGATGCCAGGCGAAGGCAATGCAGGCAACTGTAATGTTACACTACAGGCAGTACCGTTGCAGCTGCAAGCGTAAAACCACGGAAATAATCCATGGATAGGGCCGCACAGACACACCCAATGACATCACCGGGTATACAGCACAACAGTAATAAATGTGAATGCGCACAACACACAGGGATTTCCCAAACGCCGCACCGTAGGGTGTAAACAGACGGGGAACTTTTAACATGTATATGCTGGGTGCCGCCGTGGCCGTGATGAATAGGTATGTGGCAGAGACAGACGGAGTTGCGGAGGGTGGTGCCGACAACTACCGTAGGCCTCACAGGAGAAGGAGAGTGTTCAGACCAAGGGTGACCTACCAGGGCTGCGAGACCTGGAGATAGTAGGCGCTACAGGGTGGACAGGGACACGTTACAGCAAATAGTGGAGCTGTGCCGGCCGCCTGAGAACAAGAGACAACAGAGGGAGCCCATCCCAGTGGACACAAAGGTATGTGTGAGCTTGCGAATACTGGCTACAGGTACCTTCAAAGGCCCACCGGGACATAATGGGCATCTCACAGGCATCAGCATCCAGGGTACTACACCAGTTCCTGGATGCCATGTTACCACATGCCCATGAGCACATAAAGTTCCCCACATCTCAGGAGGAGTTGGCTAGCAATATGCGCCGCTTCCACCGTGTGGCACAATACCGGAGGTCCTGGATGCGCTAGACTGTGCGCACATAGAAATCAAGTCACCACCTGGGGAGCAGGGTAGACGCTACATAAACCGCAAGGGATACCCCTCCATCAATTGCCAGGTCGTGTGCAATGCGCAGGGCATTATCATGGATGTGTGTGCTGGCAGCCCTGGAAGCTACCACGACTCCCATATCTGGCATGCCTCACAGCTGTATCAGGTATTCGCCAGTGGGGACATCACACAAGGTCACCTTGTGGGGATGCTGGCTACGCACTGGAGCCGTGGTTGATGACACCCATCAGAAATGCACACACACACATGCAAGAACGCCATAATGAGGCACACGCACAAACGAGAATAATCATAGAGCGTGTGTTGGGATCTTGAAATCACGGTTCCGGTGCTTGGATACATCCGGTGGAGCCTTGCAGTACTCTCCAGGCACAAGTGCCCACATATTCATAGTATGTTGTATGCTACACAATATGATTCTGCGGAAACAGCTGCTGCAGGGACATAATGCCAGAGGCCACCAAGCCCGCCACAACTGCCAGGGCAAGCACAGGCACAGGGCGTGCATCGCCACGGACACACTGAGCCAGCCCCAGTAGGTAGACAGTGGCGTACCCAATATGCCTACGCCCTGGCAAAGAGGGAACGCATAGCACATACTTTGACAGTGTAGGCCCCATGGACTGACACCTCCTGACCTGCACACACAGTAAAATGGACGCCACACAAACATGTCCGCCCGTAATGTGTACCGTATGTGCGGACGTATGTGTGACTCCAACAAAGGCACCGGCCAAACACTGCACACCCAATAGTCAGCAGAGCATGGAACGCCAACAACTCAACGCACGCCGGTTCAACAGCACACGGCGTAGCCATATGCTGCCACTATCGGCGCAAGTCGACCACACATGTACGCATTTGCATACACAGATACCGAAATACATATCAGTACACATGTAGAAATATATGTACGCATACACAGATAGAAAGGACAACAGGGTAATATGGAACCCAGGGATGCAAGGTCACAGATAAGTAAGTCGCGAAATCACCACATATTAAACATAGTGACCGACAACCCGATCATCCTGGAGGGTGGGCAGGGCAGGTAACGCCAGCCATGGAAATGTTAACCTGCAGCAATACATATCCGCGTGTCGGGATGGTCACCGGTCCACGGTACAGTAACGGGATATGTGTAGGGTCACCACTTGTCCCACGTTGTGAGCGACAGTCCACCTTTGGGCAGTTGTGTCCTGCAAAAACAATGACAAAATGGCAAATGTCCTGAGATTGTAGGACAAAACTATTCCCCATAATTACGCTATCAGTTGCAGAAAACAGTTATTTTGTAGAAGAAACATCTAAATATGATAATAAACAGAATAAGCAACTGTAATGCTACAGCTTTGTATTCCGTCAAAAAAGTGAATCGCTGTCCTCTGTACTGGCCGTGGGTATGTGTTGGCATGCAAAACCTGACGTACGTACTAAAATGTCCCACCTTGGCCATTTGAAAGGTGGCAACCCTACATATGTGCGTGTCATATCCATAGGACATGAGTGCGGAGATACACGCCGCCACCGGCGATGCGGCCAACGTAGGTATTGTGTCCAACCGTCGGTGCGAAAGCGGAAAGCATACCAGTGAAGTGTACGACATTATGAGGAACGTACCTCATCTGGGGTGTAAAACAGTGCATGTTCCTCGCAGTTCCTCCAAGTTCCACATTGAAAATGTCTCTCAAACAACCATTGTTAGGAATGTATATAAATGACATCCTGGTAAATACAATGTACTCATAGTAAGTCATGAAAGGTTCTTCACTGTAAGTAAATCATCATATCATAATCAACCTATGACCTACTTAGCTGAAGTTGTCACTATGCCATTACTATGTGTTCCACATTATGCCCATGTGTTTCACATTACTACTGTGTGTGTTCCCCACTCCGGCAATAGAAGGTTGACAGCCATGGCGGCAATATGTGTATGTGTGAGGTGAGGTTGTCGTGTGTTCCGCTGTGTGTGTGTAATGTGTGTGCCACTGTAAACTGTGTATGAAGGTGACATGTCACAGCCGGAGTGTAATAATAGGCGTAGGCATACAGTACAGGAACCATAGGCGTATGTACAGCAGTACCCACAAAGTAGTACCGACATCTCCTCAGTGGCTATGCACGTGGCGACGTAAAATGATGCAAGCGCAAATGTCCCAAACTGTACCACAGGGCCATAGCAAACAGGAGATGCAAAGGACGCATGTACAAACCACGACCGTAGGTATGGCGGCCATAACGTACACTCCACACGGTCCGTCGGCAACGTTACACAGCATCAGGCATGTACGGCGAAAATCTGAATGTGCCATCCCGGCACCGATCGTGAACAGTCACGGACCGGTAAATACCGCGGTGTGTTCCACGACCGTGACGTAAGCAAGCGGCACACGAATAGGAGGCTACCGGTAGCATACAGTCCGCCCCAAGTATGGGACCACAATCACCGTAACTATCAGCGACAAAATGCCAATGAGTGGTAGGCGCGGACGAACATCCGCAGATATATAACCGATGTGAAGGAGGAATACGTGCAGGAAGCACACATGCGACATCGACAGCAGACGACATCAACAAAACAAATATTCCCGGAAGAACACACAGGTAACCGCAGCTCCTAAGCGGATGGAGCAGACAGAGAAGCATATCTGGTATGTATAAATGCAAGACTGACACACCGTTCCCGTCAACCACATCCGCAGATATACCCCATTGCACATATCAAAGGGATAACAGCTAAAACAGTAGCAAACACATACAGGCAGTGAATGACAGCGGCATACCCACAACAAGCTCCTGGGAAACACTAGCAGCGGCTCATGCATCCATGCATTCGCTATGTACAGGAAAATAACAGCCAGGTAACACATTTGAATGCACAACGCCATCGACAGGCGCCCGCCAGGACACGGGGACCCACATGTCGAACACAATACCATACCCAACACACACAATCCACGGCTAACACCACAGCGAAATGTACCCGACAACACACATAGCGGATGCAGTCACACAAACATGATACAATACATACCATCCTCACGAAGGTAGTGCAAATAACCAACGGCCACGAGGAAAGAACCATGGCCTAGTGCCGTGGCGTAACGAGCGAAAGGAGGGGATCACCGCTGATATGCGCATAAGTACACACCGAGGAACAGCTATTGGCCTGATTAACCCACATGCATCAGGCGGCGACGAATATAAGGAAGACCTCCTGGATATTCAAACCGTATGTTCATACCGAACTAATCCAAACAGAGAAAGAGAAACAAGAGAAACAAGGGAATAGAGGCGAACTCCGAACAAGAGGCGGAAAGGTATGTCGAACCCACGACATGTACTGGTGTGTAACGCATGATACGTATGACGAATCTGTACAGTATGTGAACGGTGTGTGTAGGTAAAGATACCTGTCCATCAGGCAGAGAGGCGAAGGTTGGATATGTAATGCTAAACGCGCAGCATACCAACAACTGTGGACAACGTGTGCACAGCAGTGGGACAACATGTAAACACCGCGATAACCCCAGGGCGGCTTGCCACCCTTTCAAAAGGCCAAAGTGTGAAATCGTCGGGACACACTTCAGATGTTACAGGTGGACACATACCCATGGTCAGTACAAAGGTTAGAACTCTACTCTTTCGCATAATGAAATGTGTAGTCTTGTAGCAGGTCAGTTGCTTATTGTGTGTCTTGTAACAGTTAGGAATGTACATACATAAACAAGTATGTTATGCAACTCCCACATAAGAATGGGATATAGTGATGTCCCACAATCTCAGGACATTTGCCATTTGTGATACAGTTGTCAGGACACAACTGCCCAAGGAGGGACTGTCCCTTGCAAAGAGGCACAGGTGGTAACCCTACCCCAGCTCTGCCATAGGGTTGCAAACACAGAACAATGCCACCACCCCCGATGTTGGCAGTGGATATCCAACACTGAAGTGCCACAGCAGGGGATAGGACATTCATGTATAGTGTCACAGCACACATGTGCATGGGCATATACCGTCGATGTCATACGGAATGTGTGCACGACGTGCACCTATCCCACGCAGTAGGGGCGACTATGTCAATTATGTGTAATGCAAAGCTGGCATGATGGATATGTTCACAAATCATAGACAGTATCACAGGCATAGCATGCATGATGGGGCGATGGGCTAATGTTATATACATACACAAGATATGTATGGCCTGCACATATGGGACAATGTAGTAGCAGAAGAGGTACCCAAAATGGAGGTAACAGCAAGTGACCATGTCCAAACGTTCCATAGCAGGTGCAATGTGTGCCACAATGATGTCCAGCAGGGCCGTGTGTAAACACATGTGCAATGTACACAGTACTGACACCCCCCCCCATGGTAGTGTCCACTGAACGGCAGAACTGGATGTCAACTGTCATGTCTATACAATACGTCTGCTGTGGTGGTACCATGGGTGTGTGTCACCCACCAGCAAGGCAGCTATCACACGACTAGTGACACAGTGTGCCCCTGTGGGATGTGCACAGGACCTATGTCCCACAGCATGGTGTGTGTCCAGTCTGTGGATGTCACACAGGCGCCCGGGCTGAGCAATGTGGCATGTGTGCACACATGCAGGACTGCTACTCCCCCCCTGCCCACAGCAAACGACATGTAGGAGTACTACATGCATCAGTACTGTGGAGAACATGGCCCATGGCAGAGTACATTACACCCCTGTGTACGTGGCATGCAGGTGAGCACAGATGTGTTACATGACTGTCATTTGCATATGTCAACTGTCTGAGCTGGGTAGACAGCACAGCATGACTATACTGAGACATGTAACGTTGTATCCATTGTGTAAGGTACACCACACATGTGTCATTGTAACACGGCCTGCGTGTACATGTGTGTATGGCACAGGTACAAGGGCACCCAAGGTATCAGCTAGACATACGGTCCAGAAATGTGTAGTCCTGCACATGTGTACCCACGCTATGGTGTAATATGGCAACCACAGCACCATGTGGGCCATGTGTGTGTACATCAACCATGTACAACGTGATATGCCTGTATATGGACAGTATCCATGTGATACACACCGCATGACTGTCAGTATGCAAATGTGATGTGTATGCAGTATGTGTGATGTAACTGATGCAATGATATCTACATGATATATCTGCCACACTGACACCTGTATGGGTGTCAGCAACATGACCAGGATGACCTAGAATGCTGCCAGGTATGTAGAAGTGGTACATGTATGCATGTACAGTACTGTGTGACAGCAGGTAGTGTACGTATGCAAATATTGAGCATGAGGGGCCACATGTCTGAGGAATGTGCAATGCCACACGTCCCTGAAATGTCGGAGTCAGCATGATATGCCTGCACCACTGTGTGAACTGTACAGAAGGCACATGGCGTAACATGCGGAAACATACGGTATGATGTGATACAGGATGTGTACACTGTCAATAGCATAAAGTGGAATGGTGCTGAAGGGCAAAGAGCGGATCATGTCTGATGTGATACCCTCTGTAGCACCCCAACCACCCATGCAATAATATGACAGGTGGCCAGCATGGGATGTGGTGTGCTGTGGTGCACAGAAGCCCAACAAGGGTGCCAGGAAAGGCATGCAGGTAGTCATTGAGTGTGTGAAGCATGTATGTCAAGATGTGGCCCAGTGCCATACTGAATGGCCCAGTCATGGGTGTAGAGATGCAGCCCCATCGTGCAATGCAGTACCATCCATGTGTAGTGTGATAGATGTGGTAGTGTGGTGGTCAGGGTGCACAACGTACATGAATGGGCTAGCAGTCACTGACGTGTGCTGCTGCAGAGACATGTAACAGCCAGGTTGGCGGGATACAACAACTATGGCGGTTGGAGGTGACATTGGGACTGTGTTCCCAGACATAACATGTGCATGACAGTACTATGTATGTGTCCACAGGGTTAATACAATGTCCAGCCAAGGATTGGAACCCTGTAGTGAGTGAGAGTGTGTATTGTTGGTAGGTACCCCATTGGCAGGCAGGATGCCAGCAACATCTGTGTCGTCAATGCCTGCATGACTGTGGTATGCTGCATTGAATGTGGATGTAGTCAAACAGCAGAGACATACCACCACACTGCGTGAGGGCCCACACTGCAATGTCTGGCAGTCATGTGTAGGTAGCTAGCTGTGGCGTATGTCATGCACCAGCAGGACACACCATGACTGTCAAGTGACACACAACACACAGGTGAACAAAACTACCGTGCAACAGCCTGCACATGTGCCCATACAGCACGTGTGCATGGAACAGGAATACCACTGTGGCATCTGTGAAAGTGCCAGCACCACCATGTCTCAGTGTGGGATAGCATGGTCCCTACCGGTGTGTAAATGTAGCAGAAGTGCACTGTGATCACTGTTGGCATAGGCACATAGACTGTCCATCGGATGGGGTGCCATGCCCTCAACCACCTCTGTCAGTGGATGTCAGTAATACCAGCTGTAGTGTGTATGTACCATGCATGCTGCTATGGTTGTGTGCTTAGGGTGTGGCTAGCAGGGATGGTAAGCATGGATGTTCAGCAAACAGAGGGGGGAGGTGTGTAGGCCTAGCATACAGACACATGGAGGTTTGGTGCATGCTGAGGGTATTGCAGGTATGGTATGTGTCGTGTAATGTGTCAACCAGCTATGCGTACTGCATGGCCAAGCATGTGTGAGTACGTGGGAGTCCATACTAGGGAAGGTCCTGTTGCCCGCAATACATAGCAGTAGCAACTGTCCCAGGTGCAATGTACAGCATGCCAACCCGACTGGCATGTAACCTGTGGTGTACAGTGTCTGCACTGTGGCGTGTCACAATGTGTGTACTGGTCACAAACATGGGTATCTGAACATGGACTACCTATGATGCAATGTGTCATGGGAAAATACAGTATGTGTGTAAATCACGGTGTGGTTTGGGAACCACCCACCTGTGTGTGTTGCAGTCCAGGTATGTGACTGGGAGGTATGATCTGTGTACAATCTGGACTGGCAGGTGTGCCGTGTAGGGCATGGAGGCATGTCCCAGGCACCGTAGATAAATGACATGTGTGCTGTACTGTGTGTGCAGTGCTACTGTACAGCACAGTGGAGGGTGTAAGCATTGTCACACATCACTGCATGCTGTGCCCACCTGTGACAGCCCTGCCAGAGGCAGACATGTGACACTGCTGCACAGGCAGCATAGCATGAGAAGATGTACAAGTGGGCTGCACCCCTTAGCCAGATGTCCACACGTCATGTGTGCCACGGTAGTGTGGTTCAACACGACTATCAGACTGGACAAACAGCACATGCCTGCATAACAACAGTATGACCATAGTCAACAGTCCCAGTGACAGAGTAGGCCAATGTAGACTATCCCTGCATGCAGACCAGTGGCTACTGGACACCTGGCTAGACACACACCTGGACGGTTAATTCACCATTGAGCCATCACATGTCCACGTCCATGTGGGCCATACAATGTCATCACAGGGTGATCACAATAGCAGGTGGCAAGGCAGACACGGTGTACCAGGTGATGTGTCATGTCTGCATATGTTGAGTAGCACAGCCGTTCACATGTCTGCAACATACTGGTGCATGATGTATACTGTTACATGATGAATGGAACTGCACTGTCACCCACTACAGGGCCAGCTGGCACAGGTGTGGTGTGACTGGTGTAAGCCATGTTTGCACAGGAGACACACTGCTGTTGTAGGCAGCCATGCTGGTGGCCACCAGTGATATATGCAGTGGTCATACAAACATACTGTACACAGTGTTCAGGCAGGAATGTCAATTGTCGTGCGCGATGTGCTGCTATGTGAATGTGGGTGTTTGTTGTGAATGTCACACATCCAGAAGACACCATCTGGTGCAGTCATCGTTGTCAACACCGGTACACACATCCACAGCAGTCAGAACCCAGTCCCGACAATGTGTGTCAGTCACCCTTGCACCGTGTGACATATGTGCACATGGCGGAACACCTCCACTGTCATCTAAGCTGTCTACATGATGGCTGGAATGTGCTGTAGAAATGTACAATGCTGGTAGCCCAATGAAGTACCTGGAATCAGACACAGTACACTATGTCAGCCATGTAAACCATGCACAACAATGACTGCCAAACAGACATGAACAATGCATTGACACATGGAACATGTGCTCATGACAACCCCCAATGAGGTATGTTGCACATATAGATGTACAATTGTCATCTATGGCCATAGCATGGATGCAGACACACATACTCCACAGGTAGTACCATGTGATGTCGGTAGGGGGCATTGCTTGTGTATATGTCACAGTAGATGTACACAGACATGTCCTGCATAGCCGTCATGTAGGGGTAGCTGTGGTATGTCACTACTGGACATGCCCATACAGAGTACCATGTCCCGCAGGAGATGTGTTAGGTGTGTACCACATGTGACATGCTGACAACAATCTGCGATGTGTATGGCTGACGGTGTACCTGTGTGACAATGTCTGTGATGGGAGCAAAGGCACATAGTATCGTATTGTATGCACACAAGCCCCACATAGCTGCATAGCCTGAACATACAGTACAAAGGGGGTGTGGGGTGATAGCAACCCACAGGTGGAGATGGGTATGGACGGCCCACAACCACATGTGTGTGTACGGTGTTCACGTCCACGACACATGAGCATCTGAGAGGCTAGTGTCACACTTGTACAGGGTCGCATGTACATATGTTCATAACATCCCTGTATGTCCCACCACTGGCCTGTGGACCGATGGACAACAAGCAAATGTGCAGGTATGAGATGTGCACAGCACATCACAGATGCCTACCGTAGAACAGGCCTACCATGTAGACATGTGCACAGTAGGTCTGCGCCACCTGCAGTCAAACACATTAGGTGCCAAACAACACCAATAGTCCGCCAATGACACAGATGGGCGTGCATGCCTCTGTGTATGTATGTCTGTGAATGGCTCCGGCATAGCAATATAGCCGTGTCACCATTGTGAACAACAATATGAATGGAGTCGTATGTGTGAGGGTGCATCATATGTGTATGGTCAGATGGGCGATACCATCAGTGGGCCTGCTATGTGAACATCCATGTCCCCATACACGGATACCTCTGCTGAGGCCAACACCACATTCACACAGGGAGGGATGGCGGTGTGTGGTGCAGCAGCAGACATGTGGGTGGCAGCGGGCAATGTATGTACACATATGTGTTACCCACATCAGTTCAGGCAGATATCCATGTGCATGGGATAGCGGTGTGTGTACACATACAGCATTGTGTCGATCAACATCCCAGCACATAGCACCTGCCAGGGCTACAGTGTATGCATGGATGTGTGATACCTGCATGCACCACACACCCTCAACAAGCAGCGTACAGCATACCTCGCTGGAGGACAGTGTCCACACCATGGTGATAAACATGTGGAATGTCCATTTTCACACAGCTATGACAAAAGCAATGGACAGCCACCCTGCCAATACCGTCAGCCCTGAGTGGGTCACACCCATTGCCATGTATGTGGCATACCCTGCCATATCATGCAGAGATGACCAGCAAGGCTGCATGAGCTATCCACGGTCCCACATGGTGCAATGGACAAAGGCACTCTCACTATCAACCATACACAGTAGTAATGTGGTGGCGATGCACCCTGTCATGTTACAGGTGCTGTGTGATGCTCTGCACAATGTGTGCGTGTACACGCTATGCATGACCTTTCCTGCCAATGTGTCATGGTTACACATTGCTCCATGTGTATCACATCGTAACACAGGTGAGCTGGGGCAAGTTGTCCAGCACCGGTACAGTGCTGTGTGGAAGTACATGGCACAACACATGCATGTGCAGGTGTCCATGTGTATGTGTACAGTGCCGCTGCTGGCGTTCACAATGGACACAGGCGTGATGTGTACTGACATATACACAGTCTACAGGTGAACAGTAGCAGAGGCGTCACATGGGGACATATGCCAACTGATATGGACATAGGTGCAGCCAGGTACACATGTCCATGGCAGGCTAACATCTACATGGTGCGTGCACAGTGTGATGGGGTGGCACACAGATATGATGTGACACCCAGTGCTCAATGGTGTGAAGCCACAACATCGGCTGTGTCACCGCCACGATGCCCTTCACAGATCACTGTGCAGATGTCGTACATGTCATAGCAATGCATTTCCAACAGTATGCCAGCACAGCAGTGTGAATGTGACCTGCCACCATCATTATGTCTTCCAGATAATGCGCGCTTCGCGGCTTCCACCATTTAGCCGACAGGAGGAGGAGGTCATCATACCATACCTCCAGAGCAACTACAACGCCCTGTTCAGCCATGTGCCACAGCAGGCACAAGAACGGCAGGAGATGTGGGAGGAGTTGTGCAGGAGGGTGAACAGCGTGGGCGGAAACAACCGCAGCTACCAACAGATCCGCGGGCACTGCACAGACCTGATCCGGCATGCAAGACAGCGTGCGCTGCAATCGCCAGGCAACAACGTGGGACAGGTGGTGGGCCACCAACACAGCCCCACTCACAGCTACAGCGGAGCTCCTGGCTGGTCTGGGGACACCCACGGAACAACACGCAGAAACACCTGCGTCCATCGTGGAGGTGGGTGTCACCCGAGCTATGATCCTGGAGCTGCCTGGTAAGTCAGTGTTGCATGTTTGTATGATAGGCGACGTGGGTGTGGGTGTCATAGTACAACACATGATATAGCAATACATGCCAGGTATATGGCCACACAAGATGCAAACCATTGTATGCTATGTTGTGTTAGAGACATGTGCATAGCACATGCAACCACACACATGCATGATGTGTCATGCACAGTGCTGACCGTGGAGATAGTAATGGCTAATGTGTATACCTTTGTGTAATGCCTTTACAGATACGTCTGGCTTGTCGCAAGGCCAAGGGTCTGTTGCAGGTAAGTCTGTTGCTAGTCAAAGGCATGGTCTCCTGTATTGATATTCTCCATGTGTCTAGGCATGTCATGCTCACCTGTGTGTGCCCCGTCACGGTATTCAGCTCGCACCACCCGACATACACACCACCCATGTACAGTAGATACACCCGTTACCGTACAGTGGTATGACACCACACAACCAATTGGTGTGTTACGTGCATTCAGCTATGCATACAATAGTGTAGGTGTTACACAATGGCTGCATGTGTAGTATGCATTGGTATGCCAGTGCAGTATGGACACAGTACCACAGAGTGAGCTGTGATCTGGCCAGAGCACAGGTGTTACCAATGTGACCCATGCCCCTGCATCGGTGCACGTTGTGACATGGCGCATGCCATGTCCCATGCGTGGATGTCTGGCTGCAGCATTGTCACACCATGATATGACCTATGCACAACATAGCAGACATACACACTGTCAGCATATCCGTGAGAATGTGACACGTCACACTAGTATGGGTGTATGTCACATGGGCCACCACAGGGCCGTGTGCACAATGTCTACCACACACAATTGTCAATGAGTCAGACAGACAAGGCCATGGTTGATACCTACAGGCATGTTGCCACACAGCACATCCACAGTGGGTACTCACCATTGCACCCTGTACACACATAGTGGGTTCATCAATGTAGTGGACCCCCTGGACATCTGATGTAGTACACCAGTGACATGACATTCCTCTCCACAGCTACTACAGGTGCCTCCAATGGCCACCATATATGTGCTGCTGAGCAGCTGAACTGGCTTACAGACATGGCAATGTAATGCGTCCAGGTCAAGCATCGCACAGACACATAGCTGTGTCCTGCTACTGTGCAGTGGCACAGAGCCCGCACCACACACCGTACAGCTATGCACACAGCTCACAGCAAACGTACCTACACAGACATCACTGTTACACATACATTGTATCTGTACACTGTACACATAACACTGCACCATGACAGCCATCATGATGTGGTGCATGCGGTGGGACACCATCTTCACACGTCCACATGATACCGCACATGTTTGCGCTGTACATTACATACTGTTGCCAGCCATGTGTACTCCCAACTTGCCCATGGCCACACGGTGTATCACGCTGATGCATGCAAACTACCATGAATGTGTGTACTGCATGCCTACTAAATGACACCTGCCTGTTGTACTGCCCCACCAGGGCAGTGTACATACTGCCACTAAGAATGTCTGGTCTGCATTCACTGGTCTGTGTTGTGTGAATGCTGCATGCCACCTGCATAATCACATGCATGCTGTGTGTGTGTGTGTGTGTGTGTGTCTGTGTGTGTGTTTGTGTGTGTGTGTGTGTGTGTGTGTGTGTGTGTGTGTGTGTGTGTGTGTGTGTGTGTGTGTGTGTGTGTGTGTCTGTATTGTAACCGATGGTATGTCTTTGTATTGACAGGTGCTGTTGGTGCGTTACCCTCCTGCGGTCAATCTGATGCTAGTGTCCCCACAGATACTAGTGGTGATGAGCATGTGCATGAGGCACAGGCAGGGTCGTCACAGGCAGAGACTGTGCCACTGGACAACATCACACATACGTCCCTTTCATCCCTGCACACAGTTCAGATGCCAACACATACCCCAACACCATTGCCCATAGATGATGGTCAGTCAGCGTCTGTTGTCCCGAGCAGGAATGTGTGGTGGCTGCAGAAGGTGTGGGGACACCGCGATGTTGCCAGTGTAAGGACTGGTGCAGTGCCACGCAGGCATGTGGCAGGTGCTGCCCGTAGGGGGAGCACCGCTAGACATACACCTGCCGTCCAGGGTGCAGCAGCTGGTATAACCAGACGCATGTTCCAGACTGTAATGGCGCGCGAGGCACGTGCCGAGTGGCAGAACCAGGAAGGGCAGAGGCTGCAGAGGTCTGCAATCCGTACCCTAAATGACAGCATCCAGGCATTGGCGAATGCACAACAGCATCTTGCCGATGTTCTGGATAGGAGATTGGGCGATATGGCTGGTCTCATCGACCGAGGCTTGGCCATCCTTGAGCGTGCGCTCCGTGCAGGAACACCAGGTAGGGGTGAGGCATGGGGCGTGGCCGTGTGCCAGCAACACCACCTGCTGCAGGTCAGCGTGCGTGCCACCTCCCATGCCCACACAGACAGTGATGGTAGCAGTAGCACTGCGGCTGCTACCACACCATCCACACCTGGACAGAGCAGGCCACGTGGACGTGGCCGAGGACGGCCCCGTCGAGGGCACGATTGCAGCGGACATGTGAGATCGGAGAGAGGACAGTCTGTACCTCCACCCGGTCGTGCCGATGCGACCCCAGGCAGGCGGTCGCCGCCACGGCAGACACAGCGAGCCATAACACCTGCACTGTACAGTCAGGGCTGCCAAGCATACCCCGTGTAGGCATCACAGATGACTGAACTGTGTACACACACACCCACACACAGCAGACACAACTGTAGGGCTCCACCACACTCATGCAATCTACATAGTCATGCCCACTCAATGCACTGGCCCTTACACACACACATGATGTCATCCATTGGTACAGCCCATGCCTGTGGCACACATATCACCCTGTGCAAATGATTAAGTCTCTGCCGCATAACTGTGAGCCACACCATCAATGCACGGTTAAGCTGACATATTATGATGCACAGGGTGGACACGATAGTGAGAGGTGTATGTGATACCTGTGTCCGCATAGTACGTGCTGTGTATGTTGTGGTGTGTGTGTATGGCTGGTGACAGGTGTGTATGTGATGTGTGTTCTGCACGGACATCATGCAGCAGACATACCATGCAGGACAGGTGCAGCATTCATTGATATGTGTACACAGTATGTGTGGCGGTTACATGTGTAGCACCATGTCGGTGCAGTTAACCCGTATGATACTGATGGTGTACTTGCACGTGCCTACTGAGAGCACTGTAATTAGTTCCCCACGTTTAGTCATGGTGTACCCACAGGCATGTCTGGCAAAATCAGCATAGCACAGTTACCCACATCTGGCATGGACCCCTACATAGGTACATAGGCACACATGAACGTGACAGGATATGTGCCCTACGACATGTGTGGACCTAGCATGACTGTGTGTGGCATCTAACACCCCTCAGGATGGTGATGCCATATCCATCAGTCCCCAGTCCCTGGTCTAGCAGTGACACACAGAGGTTGACTGGCGCATAACTATAGTCACACATCCACACGTCAGTAGCAGTCCTGGACAAAGGCAGTCAGGGCCTTTCCTTCACATGGCCTGGCACCCCTCCCCGTGTTGTAGTGTGTGTCTGGCCGTTACCCTGTTCCCCCAGCACGTCCCACTCATCGTTGGGTTGAGGTGTCTGACAGTCGCTTCTGTGCCCGTGTTCGCATGGGGCCTGGGAGGTGGAATGTGCCCATGTCACCCAGGTCAGACATGGCCGTGTATGTCGGGCACAGATCACCACGGAGCAGCTGTGCTGTGGAGATCCACAGCCAGTGTCCCCTTGGCCGTGCACCTTGTGACATGTCCTAGCAGCGTCATCCCCGTCTTGTGGAACGTTTGCGGTCCTTCCGAGTGCTGCAGGCATCAGGTTAGCTACAGGCCACATGTGCCATTGTACGCAGTCATTGCACTGGTGTGTGATGTGTACAGGGGTACAATGAACACCCCTGATGTGGTTGCCATTCCATCCAGACCAGGAGGCCACAATGGAATGTCTTCACACCCACATTGCCATTGTGTGTGTTGACAGAGGTTGCCAACAGGTGTGGTAGCCATTACCCTGAACATGTCCACCATCTTTAATGGCGTACCACCTACATGTGAAATTGGGACGAACATGTTCTTCACACTGGGTAGGGCTGCACCTTCTCTGGCATTTGTTAGCAGGCCATGGCTCTGGCACCAGTCAGCCATGTCTATGGCGACCTAGGTGGATGTCGTGTAACATGGGGTGCTGGGTATGTCGGCGGTGCGTAGTCATCTGCATACCTTGTCTGCTACAATCCCCCTATGATTGCATGCACATTGGAAGGTCGGATGCTATCTGGCAGGGTGCACAGGAGTGAGCCCTGTGGCCCTCCACTGGGTCCAGATATGAGTGTGACAAAGCACCTTCAGCACCAACCCTGTGTGGTGTGACCTCCAACCTGTGTGAGAAGCATCGGGTGACATATGTCCCCACATGTATGCTGGCGAGCCTTTACGGGTCCCATGTGTAGTGTGCTCTGAGCGCTCCCACCCAGTCATGGTACTGTGTGCAAACCCACATATCCCCATCAATGGCCTTGGTGAACACTCCAGACTGGGCGAGCAGGTGCGGAAGGCAGGATCCGCGCTTGACTATGTAGTTGTGGGTATGTTCCGGTATTGGCTGTACACGCTATCTGTAACCATGACCACCTGTATGGACCTCCACACAGCTTTGCACACAACATTTGTCAAGCGTATAGGGTGTGGCTGTTGACAGTCCATAGGAGCACTACCCTGGCATAGTGGGACCACAGATGCCATATGGCATCCATTGGGGACATAGCCCATAGTAAGGCTAACATGACACAGTGGCGCATGTGTGGGCCGAGGGCCTCAAAGAGGATGGGTAGCACACAGCCAGGAAACCATCGGTGCCCATTGCTGACGTGTCAAACGCCATAGAGATATGGGATCACCCAGGCCATATGACATGTTTTGGAGGATACACTTTGGTGGGATGGATATGTTCCCTGTTGGGGGATGTATGCATGGAACATGTCCTGTGGTATGCAGACAATGTCTGTGGGTGCAGTGACTGTTGTACCATTCTGGACCATTTCCAGCCATGTCAGTGTGCCCCAACCATGTCCTTGCCACAGTTAGGGAAGGCCCTGTGGTTGTCTCATGTGCCCTCTGCAGTACCACTCCCGCGAGCGGACCTGGATGTTGGTATGTGGGGCCGTATGGTGGCGCCGGTATGAATGGGTGATGGTTTCCCTGGTACTGTCATTGCCCTGCCATGTAGTAGCTCCAACTGTTGATGTACAGGTAGTCAGTGGCTGCGGTCCACCACACCATGTGCCTACCTGTGGTGGACAAGGTCCTGATGTCATCATGTTTGCCTGTTGCAGACATGCATGTGGGTGGTCGGGGAAGGCATTCGGTAGGTGTTATCCGGTCTGGCCTCTGTTCAACATTGGCATGGAGGACATGTAGGGTACCACACCGGTCATATGATGTGTGTGGTTTTCTGTGGAGAGGTCATCACTGGGGTCCCCCATGCTGGTGTTGGTTACAGTGAGTGGATGACCAGTGGATCCACTATACGTTCTTGCATCACCATTGAGGGCTGTACATCCTGTGTGGGGCCTATCCTCACCATGCGTGATGGGCAGAACTGTCAGACATCCCCCCCCCCTGGTATGTATGGTGCATGGCTGTTTAACAGTGGCCAGGTGTGTGAACACCTGGGACTGCTGGCGTACTGTGTTGCGCCATGGGTAATGTTCCCAGGCTATGCATGGGTGGTTCATGTCACACAAACGGTGCTGTTGTGAGAGCATGCCCACTCACCAGTGTCCTCAGGACATCTGTGAAGGTATCCTGTGTATGTGAGGGTTGTCTGTAGCATGCAACAAACTGTAGACCAGTCCTACACATGGTTAATTGTACCTACATATTCCCGCAGCAACAACAGCGTCTGTGGCATGACCGGGTTACTGTTGTGTGGCGGAAACACAGGATGGTCCGCATTCCGCCACCCATGCCGTCGCACCATGTGTATGCATGTCTGATCTGTGCCGACTCTAAGTGTCTGAGCATGCCCAGTAGGCAGCTGTGTAGATAGACACACAGCACAGTGCACACCGCAGCCGTCTGCAGTAATACCGGGTGCATGCCTCTATCCCTACGCGGCCACGTCTGTGGCATGGCCAGGTTTCTGTTGTGTGGCTGGACACACACGACGGTCCACGATGCCACCCATGCCGTCGCAACATGTGTATGCATGTCTGCCCTGTGCCGAGTCTAAGTGTCTGAGCATGCCCAGTATGCAGTGATGTAGTGATCAGTAGTTACTTGTTATTCTGGACTGCAGCACTAACGTGTTAGTGTCTGGCGACCTTGGGATGGTAACAGACTGCGTGACTGCGCACTCTGTCCGAACACCCGAGCGGGCGCATTGCCTTTGCAAATGATACCACTCACGTAGGGGTATGCCTCCTGACAGCGCTCTGCTCAGTAAACTCGGTAGCGTTCTGTAAATGCTTCATACTGTAGTGTGTTCATGTAGATAGTAGGTTCGTCCCCGTCCTTGTGTGTGTGTGTGTGTCTCTGTGTGTGTGTGTGTGTTTCCAGCTCGTCTGCGACTGAATATGCTTTTAGGCGGCTCCGCAACACATGCCTTGGCTATTGCCACCTATTGTCTTGCGACTGGCGTCAGCAGCCTACAAGTATGCCTGTGACAGCTCTGTTTAGCAAACTCGGTGGCGCGTTCTGTAAATGCTTCATACTGTAGTGAGTTCATGTAGATAGGCGTAGGTTCGACTCCCGTCCCTTCCGTGTGTGTGTGTGTGTTTCCAGCTGCGTCTGCGACTGCATATGCTTTTAGGCGCTCAACACATGCCTTGGCTATTGCCACCTATTGTCTTGCTGGCGTCAGCAGCCTACAAGTATGCCTGTGACAGCTCTGTTTAGCAAACTCGGTAGCGTTCTGTAAATGCTTCATACTGTAGTGAGTTCCTGTAGATAGGCGTGGTTCGACTCCGTCCCTTCCGTGTGTGTGTGTGTGTGTGTCTCTGTGTGTGTGTGTGTGTTTCCAGCTCGTATGCGACTGCATATGCTTTTTGACGCTCCGCAACACTTGCCTTAGCTATTGCCACCTATTGACTTGCGGCTGTCGTCAGCAGCCTACAAGTATGCCTGTGACAGCGCTCTGTTTAGCAAACTTCGGTAGCGCGTTCTGTAAATGCTTCATACTGTAGTGAGTTCATGTAGATAGGCGTGGTTCGACTCCGTCCCTTCCGTGTGTGTGTGTGTGTTTCCAGCTCGTCTGCGACTGCATATGCTTTTAGGCGCTCAACACATGCCTTGGCTATTGCCACCTATTGTCTTCTGACTGGCGTCAGCAGCCTACAAGTATGCCTGTGACAGCTCTGTTTAGCAAACTTCGGTAGCGTTCTGTAAATGCTTCATACTGTAGTGAGTTCCTGTAGATAGGCGTGGGTTCGACTCCGTCCCTTCCGTGTGTGTGTGTGTGTGTGTCTCTGTGTGTGTGTGTGTTTCCAGCTCGTCTGCGACTGCATATGCTTTTAGGCGCTCCATAACACGTGCCTTGGCTATTGCCACCTATTGTCTTGCGGCTGGCGTCAGCAGCCTACAAGTATGCCTGTGACAGCGCTCTGTTTAGCAAACTTCGCAGCGTTCTGTAAATGCTTCATACTGTAGTGAGTTCATGTAGATAGGCGTAGGTTCGACTCCCGTCCCTTCCGTGTGTGTGTGTGTGTGTTTCCAGCTGCGTCTGCGACTGCATATGCTTTTAGACGCTCCGCAACACATGCCTTGGCTATTGCCACCTATTGTCTTGCGGCTGACGTCAGCAGCCTACAAGTATGCCTGTGACAGCGCTCTGTTTAGCAAACTCGGTAGCGTTCTGTAAATGCTTCATACTGTAGTGAGTTCCTGTAGATAGGCGTAGGTTCGACTCCCGTCCTTTCCGTGTGTGTGTGTGTGTGTGTCTCTGTGTGTGTGTGTGTGTTTCCAGCTGCGTCTGCGACTGCAGATGCTTTTAGACGCTCCGCAACACATGCCTTGGCTATTGCCACCTATTGTCTTGCGGCTGACGTCAGCAGCCTACAAGTATGCCTGTGACAGCTCTGTTTAGCAAACTCGGTAGCGTTCTGTAAATGCTTCATACTGTAGTGAGTTCATGTAGATAGGCGTAGGTTCGACTCCCGTCCCTTCCGTGTGTGTGTGTGTGTGTGTGTCTCTGTGTGTGTGTGTGTGTTTCCAGCTGCGTCTGCGACTGCATATGCTTTTAGACGCTCCGCAACACATGCCTTGGCTATTGCCACCTATTGTCTTGGCTGGCGTCAGCAGCCTACAAGTATGCCTGTGACAGCTCTGTTTAGCAAACTTCGGTAGCGCGTTCTGTAAATGCTTCATACTGTAGTGAGTTCATGTAGATAGGCGTAGGTTCGACTCCCGTCCCTTCCGTGTGTGTGTGTGTGTTTCCAGCTGCGTCTGCGACTGCATATGCTTTTAGACGCTCCGCAACACATGCCTTGGCTCTTGCCACCTATTGTCTTCGGCTGGCGTCAGCAGCCTACAAGTATGCCTGTGACAGCTCTGTTTAGCAAACTCGGTGGCGCGTTCTGTAAATGCTTCATACTGTAGTGAGTTCATGTAGATAGGCGTAGGTTCGACTCCCGGCCCTTCCGTGTGTGTGTGTTTCCAGCTGTCTCTGCGACTGATTATGCTTATAGACGCTCCGCAACACATGCCTTGGCTATTGCCAGCTATTGTCTTCTTGGTGATGTCAGCAGCCTACAAGTATGCCTGTGACAGCTCTGTTTAGCAAACTTCGGTGCAGCGTTCTGTAAATGCTTCATGCTGTAGTGAGTTCATGTAGGTAGGCGTAGGTTCGACTCGGCCCTTCCATGTGTGTGTGTGTGTTTCCAGCTGCCTCTGGGATACACATACTATTATACGCTCGCAACACATACCTTGACTATTGCCAGCTATTGTTTTCGCGGGTGATGTCACCAGCCTAGAAGTATGCCTCTGTCAGCGCTGTGCTCAGTAAACTCGGTAGTGCGTTTTGTAAATGCTTCATACTGTAGTGAGTTCATGTAGATAGGCGTAGGTTCGACTCCCGGCCCTTGCGTGTGTTTGTGTGTGTGTGTTTTTGCAGCTGCCTCTGCGGATGTACATGCTTTTAGGCCGCAACACATACCTTGCCTACCAGCGGCCATTCCTGTACGGTTGTTGTCACCCACCTGTACATGTGCCTCTGCTGGTGGTGTGCTCGGTGGTCCACGTAGCGCATACCATACCTGTGTTGTACGTTTGTGCGGTTGGGTATGTGGGGGGTGGTCAATCACCATGCGTGCCACATGTGTGTGTGTCCATGCTCCCAGCTGCATGGGTTCATAGGGTATGGCTTTGAAGTTTACGCGGAACACCCATATCCTGGCGCCATCCTTGTGTTTGTGGATGGTGGGACACAGATCGTGTACTGCTTGTGTGCTTCTTCTGGTCGGCGACCTCCGTAGCGTGTTCTCCACGTGTACCCTACTATGGTGTTGTGGGTTGCTGCTGTGGAGATTACACTCACGGGCCTGCGGATGTGCTCGTGTACCTCTTTCTTTGTATATCTATGTACCTATGTTGTGGCATCTGCTCTCCCATGGACAGCCGTCTTCCCCATGTATCGCATATTTGCGGCTGACACATATAACTGTGGTACTTTGCATATCCACACATTGTCCATGCACTGTCCGTATTCCAGAACACCTCATAGACATCGCTGGATTACATGGCAGACAGCTATCCTTGCTGTCCTTACACTTTACCCATACATGACATACACCTTGTGTGTACCTGCCTATTAATGGTGTGTGTATGTCTATGTGTGCTGTATGCATGGCCGTGTGTGTCCCACTATAGCCATGTGTGCAGCTGTCGCCACTATGGGTATCCTTGTGGCCCGCTGTCACATGTGCGTATGCACATACCTGCAGACTGTACTACCCTGCGACGGCAGCGGCCTTAGATCGGCGGTGCCCTAGGCTAATGGGGCTACATGGCTGCGCCAGCACAACACATGGTGCACCCATCTTGATATACCCACGTTGACACGCCTACTAGACAGGTGTCCCTACTAGGGCAGCGCCTGGGCAGCCGCAGGATTGGCGATGCCTACGGCCGACTATGGGCACATCACAAGGCACATGTCTACAGTCGGTGTTTTGGCGTCTAGGGTATTACACCACAGGAGGGACCTCCACAGCTATGCTGAAGAATGCGTATGTAGATAGATTAGTAGGTGGAGGTTTGGCCACACACCAGGGCTGACCGATGGATAACTGTTGAGGCATCCTTTGTGAAGCAGGTGGAGCGCACACCGTAGCGGGAATGTAGTGTAGATGCAGATGTAGGGTTAACATACATTTGTCTACTCTGTCAGTTCTGTACCATTGTATTACAGTGATATGCTATGCATATCTTCCATATACATTGTTAGGTCTCTGATCGTTATGGGGACGGCATAGTACAATATCATGTGATACGTGTCCTCATAGGATGCCTTCTGAATTGTTGTCAAACGTGTGTGGCGTTAGCAGTGCGTCTGTGCTTTCTATGCTGTGGCTACATGTTCATTGTTCACATAGAAAGTGACAAATGGAAGTGCGTGTGGATACTTAAAGCCTGGATGCTCCCATGTTATGTGTGTACGTCACGGGCCTACGGGTGATAAGCGCATACATGTCTAACCTTTGTATACCATGTGTGACCTGCCGTGCACAAATGTTTACGTTGACTGTTCCATCTACCTATGTGTGACATGGTTTGTGGCCATAGGGTGCCAGCGGGTCTTTATTGTTGAGCATGTGTTTTCCATGGTCAATTGACATCAATCCTATTAATCCACTGAAGGATGTCTTTCATTGGTGGGAACGCCATGGTTCGACCATCTTATTTCTTTCCCAGCTGGCGTTGATATTGTGCCATTGGTATGGTTCTACAGGTCACCCATCTGTTCTGCTGTATGGAAGCGTCGATCCCCATTAATGTGCTGGCGGATTAAGTGCCGTATACTCCGGTATCTGCCCAGCGGTCTGGCTTTGTATGGGGAGTGTCTACTGTAGTCCCTATCTGTATTTCCTGGGTTATGCCTTTGTAACAGCTGTGGGATTCCCCAGGTTTGCAGCTATGGGTGCCATCTTGGCCCTTCGTTTGTCCATCTATGGGAACTGCCTACTGGACACTAGTATAGGGCTGTACACATTACACAGCTGCATTCATCATTTTCCGCGGGATGATTGCCATTATTAGTGCGGAGTAACGCATATGCCATGCCCACGTCCCTCACACGGGGCGGGACAAACAGTCATCTGCCAATCCACGCCGAGACCCATTTTTGCATACCCACGATCCCATGTCTGCAACACTCGACAGTACCCATTGCACATCCTTCATGTGTGCGGGAATGGGATGTGAACGCACGTCTATTGACACGACGAGCTGGGGAGTCCTATTCATATGTCCTGCATGTCATGGACACTTGTCATCACCCTTGTACACGCTTGTGGTGCCCATATCTACCTGTGCCGTAGTCACGGCTGTCACTTCTTCTGGTACGCACGATAGCAGCCTGTCGCCAACACCTATGGACAAATATGTGGGTCCTACTATGGACACCGATGTGCATATGTAAAGTGTAGAACATGTTGGACCGTGTCCATTCGCCAGTGGTTTTGACTGCGCTGTATGTTCCCAGTCGGATGTCTGTTTGCCTACCCATGTTATGTAGTGCTACGGAACCCGTGTCCTTCCACAATTAACCCATATGGTGTTACTGTAGTCCTGCAGGTTGGCAACTGCTTTATGTAAGCCTCAGAGGTCCCATTGTGAACTATCCGCCACTGTATTGCCATAATAACACAGCCGGTACATGTAGAACCCATTTACTCATGACAGGATGTTCTTTATGAGTGGGAACGCCATACTTTAAGCATGCTATGACCTTCCTAGTTGACGTTGTTGGAGTGCCATTAATATGTGTTCCACAGGCCCGTATGTTCATGGAGTGGAAGCGGGTGATCCCCATAGACTTGCTAGCAGCTTGGTTGCTGTGTACGCCGGGATTCGCACGGCTGGATGGATGTCTATGGAGTGTGTCTACTGTTGTTTCCAGCTGTATTTCCTGTGTTATGCCTTGCTACAGCTGTGTTATTTCACCAGGTTTGCTATTCTGGGTGCCATCTTGTCCGTACGTTTGTCCAGCCTTGGGAAATGCCTACTGGACACTGGTGTATGGCTGTACCCATTTCACACCTGCATGTTGCATTCTCCGGTGGATGATTGCCATTATTGGTGGGGGGTAAGCCATGTTCTGTACCCACATCCTCCCACGGGGCGGGACAATGGATCCTCTGCCAATCATCTCCGACACCCATTTCTGCATACCCAAGATGCCATGGCTGCAACCCTCGACAGTAGCCATTGCAAATCCTCCATGTGTGCGGGAATGGGATGTGGACGCACATGTGTGGACTCGACAATCTGTGGATGTCTGTGCATATGTCCCTCATTTCATGGACAGGTGTCATCAACCTTGAACACGCTGGCGGTGCATTTCTGCTGCTGTGCGTAGTCACGGCTGTAGTTCATCTTGGTCTCCTCGCGAAGAAGAAATTTTGGGTCCTACAATGGACACAAATGTGCATATGTAAAATGTAGAACATGTTGGACTGTGTCCATCTGGCCAGTGGTTGTGACCGCTGCTGTATGTTCCCAATCGCGGATGTGTGTTTGACTACACATATTATGTTGTGCTCTGAAACCCGTGTACTACTACGATAAACCCAAATGGAACTGATGTCATGCTGCAGGTTGGCAACTGGTTTAGGTCATGCTCAAAAGGCACAGTAGGACGTGCACCCACTGTATTGTCAATATAACACAGCGGAACATGTATACCTATTTATTCATTTCACGGATGTTCGTTATATGCGTGAACGCCAGTGTTGAAACATCCTATGACCTTCCTAGTTGAAGTTGTTTGTGTGCCATTAGTATATGTTCCACAGGTCGCCCATTTGTTCCGCAGTATGGAAGCGAGTGATCCTCATGTTGTTGATGGCAGATCCAGTGCCATGTACGCGGTATTCGCACGGCAGTCTGTCTTTGTATGGGGAGTGTCTACTGTAGTCCCTATCTGTATTTCCTGTGTTATGCCTTACTGCAGCTGTGTAATTCCATCAGGTTTCCAGTTATAGGTGCCATCTCGGTCGTACACTTGTCCATCCATGGGAATTGCCTACTGGACACTGATATAGGGCTGTACAACACTCACACCTGCTTTTACCATTATCCGGTGGATGCTTTGCATCATTAGTGGGGAGTAAGGCACTTGCTATACCCGCATCCCTCCCACGGGGCGTGACAACGGATTATCTGCCAAACAACATCGAGCCCCATATCTGCATACCCAGGATCCCATGGCTGCAACCCTCCACGGTACCCATTACACATCCGTCATGTGTGCGGGACTGGGATGTGGACGACTTCTATGGACACGACAATCTGGGGATTTCTGTTCATATGTCCTGCATTTCATGGACAGTTGTCCCCAACCCAAAACACGCTGGTGGTGCATATGTCTAGCTGTGCCGCAGTCAGGGCTGTCACTTCTTCTGCGTCGATGGCAGCTGGTCGATGCTGCGAATGGATCAATTTTTGGAGTCCTACAATGGACACCGATGTGTATATGTAAAGTGTAGAACGTGTTGGACTGTCACCATCTGGCCAGTGGTTGTGACTGCTGCTGTATGTTCCCCAATCGTGGATGTCTGTTTGACTACCCATATTATGTATTACTTGGCCTGTCTATGTCCACGAGCCGGGTAAGCCGGAAATACAGCAAAACCACGATAAGGGTGCCTAGGATCAAAACAGTGGCAGCTAAACAAAGCAAAAGGTACTAGTGGATGAAAACGGCTCCTTTTTTTTCTTTTTAGCAGCTTTATTAACAAAAGTAACGAACCAAGCAGCAACATCGTAGTTTCAGTAACACACTCCACACACATCAACGCTATCTCTCCACACCCGCATTTTTGTTTGAATACTCATCCTCAGATGCACAATACTACACGCTCTTCCCCTTCTGCTTAAATACTATTGCTGATTGAATAATTAATCCTAATAATACAATAAGTACTTAATTGCCATATTCTTCATATATTATACTATACATCACATTTACAAAGTGCCTTCATGTTCACCCTTGAAATCATGTTACAATTTATTACATTCCTGCTCACAACATTTTCTATAATTAATTATCAACTTTATTCATGATATTCAAAACATTAAAATTTGACATTTTATATACAAAAATCTAAACATATAAAATATATCTACAATAATATATACAAACATACAAGTAAAACATCCAATGCCCTCTGGTGTCTGGATGAACACATTACAACCAATGTTTTCACAGTTATGCCCAAACTTAATACACTTCAAAGTTTACCCAGGTTCAAATTCATTTCTTACAGATACCCTTTCCCATAATTATCCTGTCACTTCTTTTTACCTATTTTCCACAAAATAGTGCTGATTAATTATATATTTAATTATCTTTAATAATGTCTCAGTATCTTTAATGCCCTCTTATAAATTTTCCAACTCAGAGCTCGCTTCTTATTATCAATACTGGGGGCAAAGATACATAATTATTCAATCCTGGTGAGTTATAAGCTTCAAATGAAGCTGCCATAATAACTCTTGTACTCAATTGTCTCCGCCCATTGTCCACGACGTATATCTTTGTTTACTACCTCTAACACAAAGAAGGTATAATCAGCTTCTTCACATTTTAATTTATGCTTGTACAGAGCATTACACATATCTTTGTCTTCATCTCATAGTTATGCTCGTAGATTCTATCTCTTAGTCTTCTTTCAGACTTCCTCACATAAAATGCCTCACATTTCTTACAAATACTTAGGTATATTATACCTTTTGTTTGACAATTAACATATTGCTTACTCTGCACTAATATGTCCCTACTTTTCACATAAATGTATATCTTTATTGCAAATATTCGGGCACTGGGAGCACCTCCCACATTTATGTGTGCCTTTTCTCTCCTGGAAGTATTGTTTTCCTTAATTCTTCTTTCAAACAAATTTTTCAAATTTCTCCCTTTTCTATATGTACATTTCAAGGGTTGTATAAACAGACTTCTTAAATCAGAGAATTCACCAAACTGTACCCATTCTTCCTCCACTATTCTTTGTATGACCTTAGCCTCCCCACTATAATCTGTTATAAAGTTATTTCTTAACTCAAAATTGTTTTGTCGAGGTTGGTCACCTTCTCAAGGTCATCTTCCTGTCCTAAAATAGGCCGATATTTGTCCACTCTTCCTTCCCTTACTTCCTTCTCAATTTCATCTATTAATTTCCTTGGGTAGCCTCTATCTAAAAACATCCCTCTTAGTTTCATACACTCTTCCTCATAATCACTGTCCCTAGAGGTCATCCAACTACCTCGAACATACTGCCTTTTACTATTCCCTTTTGTGGTGGTGGGGTGTGGAAATACAGCAAACCTTGGGTCCTGGTCATCTTCATAACAGACATTATTGCATATATATCAGGCCAAAACAGACAATGACACTAAAGATACACTCCACAGTCAAATGATACAGAGCTCTTTCACCCACTGACATGAGGCATCGTCGGAGTACAAAATACATTGGATAGTCGCCCCTTATACACTTCCTTCAGAGTCAGTTCGAAGTCACTTAATCAATAAACCTGCTCATAGTTAAGTAGACAGTGCTCCAGGTCTTGATGATAACGTGACATATACTGATCAGTGTTGCATACATTACTTAATGGAAACAATAATACACCAACGATGTGTTAATGTATCTACAATATTGGTAAATACAATCAGTATCCGGACACATAGTTGATAATTGTTGAGAGTGCACCTTAGGATGTAGTGTGTTGATCAGGTTATTGTATATCGATGTGTATATTAGTAGCATTACGATAACAAAGCATGGAATCAATAGGTACTATTTAAGCATATATTTCACAATTGTGATATGGCGTAAACGTGGAGGAGAGACATCCGTAACCTTCTCTGGTTCCACTGGATCACACACGCATACGCACACTCGCATGTCCGGTTGTGTGTTACGCGAGCGCCATTACGCATATCCGTATTCCGTTTATATGCGTTTACAGTGTCTGTGTGGTTACGTGTTTGCGTTACTTGTGACTATTCGGTAACATATGTCTGATCCGTTGACGGATCGACGTGCAGAAAGCACTGACAGCTTTATATATGTAACGGTGTTTGCAGCATGGACGCTTCGCACGCACATCTATATGTTCTATAGTCATGATTCCAACGTGACTGCAGTCACGTTTGAGACTTACTGTGACCAGTGCACGTTAGCTGTTCGTTGTCATTAATATGCATACCGTGGGACCTATGTACATTTGCATATCACCCCGCACACGCATCGCCACAGGCATCCATTCCCCTGCTGGGAAAGGTGCGGTACTGCATGTTGAACATTCCTAATTCCCCTCGCCATGGCTCCAGGATGCATATGTCGTCACCACAGGGCTGTTCAGATGACAGCTGCTTATATCCCATATGCATACAGGCCTTGATTGTCAGGGTGTTGCTGGTGCTTTGGGTTTGGTCTTGTCCGCCCACAGCACGGACCGCCTCTGACCCTGCACGAATGTTAGATGAGTCACATGGGCACGCTTTTGTCCGTGTCCATGGTACTATGTCACGCCCCCAATTAGTCTTAACCGTAATATCAATGTCCGGTGTATCCGTTGTAGATCTCGTTATACTAATTGCACACGGTCTGATCGAAGTAACCTACTGCCATTACTAACCCTCGGGTATGTATGGGCTGTCGCAATATTACAAGGGTTTGACATTGCGCGGACGTTCACTGAGCCACAGACATGTCCGTTGCTTTTTGGCCCGGTTCGCTGTGCTACACACATTTAACATGGCGTAACAGGTTGAACAGCTCAGACACGGGACATCGGGTTGTCCGTCGTTGTCTATTATTGAATGTCTCTGTGGAGTTTGTTTCACAAAGCGACACATTGTCGGCATTGTTAACGGACATCTCGCTGCGAGTACGCCCCGCATCCACGCTGGTGGCGATGTCTGCCTTTGGCCGGTGAACAGGCATTATGCTGTGCCATTCTGTCTGGGGATATATGGTTTCCTTCCCCACGTAGATGATGTGCCATACTAGCAATGACCCTAGCTGATGACCAGCGTCTAGGTGTGGGTACTGCTGTATTACCCACGAGAAGAGTGGCCTTAGGGTAAGTGGTGACCTAGGCAGAGGTTGCCACCGGCTACGCCACCGCTACCCTCTGGTCTACCCACACCACATAGAGTCTGGAAAGGTGCCCAGTATAGCAACACCCTAGACGGCTACCTACTTGGCCTGGCGCCTAAGGCCGGCTATGTGTGTGGTCCCTTGGGCATCGGACTGAACGTGGCACGCCTGCCGTTGGTATGTCCAGCATTACCCACATCCGCCCCCAAGGCAGTTAACACAACATCCATGGGTCCACATGGTGTCCCAGCTGTGCACTCCGGGAACTCTATGGGAATTTAACCCACGCCCGGACAGCTGTGTAATCCTAGCCTCACCTCAGGATACGCCTGAGTAGTAGCACAGGGCGACTGTAGTCACACTCCACATAGATGGTGCCTCCACTGACCCTGGGTATTACCATACCATTAGTTTGACAAGCCTTATCTGCAAAGCCATGGAGATGGATCATAATGGGACACATAGATGAGGACATAGGGACCCAAGATACTTTGGATACAACCCAGTTTAGCTTGGTCATAGTCAGATCATGCCCTTTACACGTGTTTCACTTTGTAGAATCAGTCACCAAGGCCATTGCTGAGGGTAAACCAGTCCATACAGCCTACCTCAACCCGGCAGAGGTTGCCGACAATACCCCCTGCAATTTATACTTGATAAACCGTCATCTTGAATGTAAGTCCATACATCGCCCTATGGGTTGCAAACGGGCTAGGTCACAGAACACACATGGCCATAGTTGCTGGCGCCATGTCATACTCACAGCCAGTCACAGGTGGTGTCCCATGGGGCTCAGTCCTGGGTCCACTATTTCCAGCATCTACGTTTCCAATGTACACACACAGGGGGGTTATGGGTGGCAATGTTTGCATACGACTGCAAACCGGATGCCAAGGTCAGACACACATCTGACACAGATATCCTTCAGGAGTGCCTCACAGATGTGGATAAGTGGTACCAGAGACATGTCCTACAGCTAAATGCCAGGAAATGCATAGGCATACCCTTGGGATGAACAAGGTTACCCCGAGCTACCATATAGGTGGCAGTCCACTGAACACGGAGGGGGTTACCAGTGATCTGGGGACACGTGTTGTTGTTAACCGTTCGTTAGACACACATGTTGCTAACATAGTTGGGTAGACCTTCCACATTGGCCACATCATCATGAAGGATTCACATCTAGATCAGGGAGGTCATTGTCCCCTTGTACCATCACTCAATAGACCTATGATTGGGTACAATGCCCGTTCAGAATGTATCTGACCCAACACCTGCAGCAGCTGGAAAGGCAACAACAGTTCTTCGACAAACGGATGCAGGGTCTCAGGTATATGTGTTATACTGACCGACTGAAAGTATTCCAGCTGTATACAGTTGCATACCAGCGTTGCCCAGAGGTGACCCGTGCCTGGCATGCACTCGCTACGCCGAACCCAGATCTGATGACTATGCTTCACGTAAATAAGGTAGATCCCTCAGAACCACAAGGGCAGCTGCCGTACACCTTGACACTGTCATTAATCGAACGTGTTGTTGGGACGGATTCATCACCCGGACACTCACTATGCTGTGGAACGACATCCCAGTACATGTAAGGGCAAGCACCTCGCTGGCCTTCTGTTAGTATTTACACATGGATGTCTGCATTGATTTCTTTCTGTAACCTTGTAAATGAATGTTACATTAGCACATTGTGAATCTTTACATTTCGTTGGTCTATTTTACAGTACTCATATTCATACGGTTTATGTGTATATATTATGGTTCATTCATATTACTAGGTGTCTGCAGTTCTGTTAATATATTGGCACAATCCTGAGGACATATACATGTAGCTTACACAGTCAGACATTTGGAAAACATTTTTATGTTGGTTCATGTTTCATATATGTACATATTTTTCCATTTTCCGTGAATACTGTACCTTTCGAGCAATGTCTGTTGTCCTCACTGTGTGGGATGTGTAACCCAAGTAAGGTTTGTTCGCTTGTCTGCTTTTAAGGCATGTAATTAGTACCTAGCACATCTAATGTACCAACCAATTAATGCTTGTAAATTTAGTAGGTTGAACTACATTGTATGTAGTCTGAATAAGTCTGCTTATGAAGCAGACGGCGTGCTCCAAGACACTATGGTGACTGCCTTTAATTCTTGGTGTGCTCTGGTTGGTCACTGACGGTCCCTACAGTACCTCGTCTTTGCTTTGGACTTCATCGGCTGGTTGTCTGTGTTTCTTGTATGGAGAATGTCAACTGTAGTCCCTATGTGTATGAGTTGTGTAATGCTTTACGGCAGTGTAATTCCACGGGTTTGTATTTATGTGTGCCATCTTAGTCATACGCTTGTCCATCCATGTGAATTGCCTACTATACACTGGTATGGGCTGTACATTTCACACCTGCATTTTGCATTCCGGATTATGGTGTGCATTATTAGTGGAGAGTGACGATGCAAACATCGACATCGTCCCTCCCAGGGCGGACAAAGGATTGCCTTTGAAACAACACCGAGGCCTGATTCTACATACCCAGACTCCTTGACTGCAACAGTGGACAGTACCCATTACACATCCTTCATGTGTGCTGCAGTGTGATGTGGCCGAGCTGTATGGACCCGATAATCTGGGTATTTCTGTGCATGTGTGCTGTAGTTCGCTGGACAGCTATCATCAACATTGAACACGCTTAGTGCCTATATGTACCTGTGACGTGGTGACGACAATTACATCACATGAGTAATGCAGGAAGCTAGCAGGCATGCTCTGAACAGAATTTTTGGGTCCTACAATGGAGACCGATGTGCATTTGTCAAGTTAGATGTTGCTGGACTGTGTCCACCTGCCCAGTGCTTTTCACTGCTGGGTGTATGTTCCCCAATCGCTGGATGTCTGTTTGACTACCCATTCCACATGGTGCTACATAACCGGCCATGCGTTAGTACTGTGAACAAATGACATACATCCAAAGATGGTGGTTACCAACTGCTTCATATAAACCTCAGACATCCCAATGGGACATATCCGTCACTATATTTCCAATATAACACCACCAGAACATGTTGCTTACCTATGCATTCATGTAACCATGTTGTCTTCGTAGGTGGGAATGCCATAGTTTACATCCCACGTGATGCCAGTGTGTGTGCCATTAGTATGTGTTCCACAGGTCGCACATCTGTTCAGCTGTATGGTAGCGGGTGCTCCTCAGTCTGTTGCTGGCAGATTGAGTGCTGTGTACCGGTGTTGGCACGAGAGTCCGCTCTGTATGTGGTATGTCAACTGTGGTCCCTTTCTGTTTTTCCTGTGTCTTGCCTTACCGCTGCTATGTCATTTACCCGGTTTGCAGTTGTGGTGCCATCCTGGCCATACGGGTGTCCATCCATGACAATTGCCTACTGGCCACTAGTATGGGGCTGTACACATTCCACACCAACATTAAGCATTCTCCGAGTATGTTTTGCATTATTAGCGGGAGTAAGGCAGGTGCCACGTACACATCCCTCCCACAGGGCGGAGGAAGGATTGCCTGCGAAACAACACCGAAAGCACAGAGTCTACATACCCAGAATCCCTTGACCGCATAATTGATAGTACCCATTACACATCCGTCCTCCAGCGGAAGTGTGATGTGGATGCAGTGCTATGGACCCGGTACCCTGTGTAATTCTGTGCATCTGTGCTGCATTACATGGACAGCTATCAGCAACATTAAACACCTTTGCGGTGCATATGTGTACCTCTGACGTCAATGAGTTCACTTATGTTGAAAGAATGCGGCATTCCTGTCTTTAGACAAATTTTTGGGTCCTACATTGGACACCACTGTGCATATGTAAAGTGTAGAGCTTGTCGGACTGTGTCCTTGTGAGCAGTGCGTTTCACTGATACTCTGTGTACAGGAATCGCGATGTCTGTTGACTACCCATTCCACATGGTGCTACATAACCAGGTGATGTAGTACTGTGGACAAATTACATACATCCAACGATGCTGGTTAGCAAATACTCAATTTAAACCGCAGACGCCCCACTGGGACATATCCGCCACTGTATTTCCACTATAACACCACCAGAACATGTTGCTTACCTATGCATTCATTTAACCATGTTGTCTTCATAGGTGGGAAAGCCATATTTTACATATCCTACTTGACGTTGTGTCTGTGCCATTAGTATGTGTTCCACAGGTCGCATATCTGTTACGCTGTACGGTATCGGTGCTCCTCAGTCTGTTGCTGGCAGATTGAGTGCTGTACGCCGTGTTGGCACGACGGTCCTGCCTTGTATGTGGAATGTCAACTGTAGTCCCTATGTGTATTTCCTGTGTTATGCCTTCCCGCGGCTATGCCGTTACCCGTGTCTGCAGTTGTGGGTGCCATTCTGGCCATCACGGGTGTCCATCCATGACAATTGCCTACTGGACACTACTATGGGCTGTACATTCCACACCTACAATAAGCATTCTCCGGAGTATGGTTAGCATTAATAGCGGAGTGTAAGGCAGGTGCTACGCAGAAATCCTCCCACAGGGCGGGTGAATGATTGCTCGCGAACAACACCGAGCACAGAGTCTTCATACCCAGAATCCCTTGACCGCAACAATTGCCAGTACCCATTACACATCCGCCATGTGTGCGGGAAGTGTGCTGTGGATGCAGTTCTATGGACCCGGTACCCTGGGTTTTTCTGTGCATCTGTGCCGCATTACATGGAGAGCTATCAGCAACATTAAACACGCTATGTGCATATGTGTACCTGTGACTACAATGAGTTCCGCTAGGTGATTAAAGAAGGCGGAAGAGCTGTCTTTAGACAAATTTTTGGGTCCTACAATGGACGCCACTGTGCATATGTAAAGTGTAGCGCTTGTCCGACTGTGTCCTTGTGAGCATTGGATTTCACTGATACTGTGTGTTCAGGTATCGCGATGTCTGTTTGACTACCCATTCCACATGGTGCTACATAACCAGCTGATTTAGTACTGTGAACAATTGACATACATCCAAAGATGTTGGTTACCAACTGCTTCATATAAACCGCAGACATCCCAATGGGACATATCCGCTACTGTATTTCCAATATAACACCACCGAACATGTTGCTTACTAATGCTATGCATTCATTTAACCATGTTGTCTTCATAGTGGGAATGCCATAGCTTACATATCCTACTTGACGCTGTGTGTGTGCCATTAGTATGTGTTCCACAGGTCGTACATCTGTTCCGGGCTTGTACGGTGGCGGTGCCCTCAGTCTGTTGCTGGCAGACTGAGTGCTGTGCACGCCGGTGTTGGCACGAGTCCGCTCTGTATGTGGAATGTCAACTGTGCTCCCTATGTGCATTTCCTGCGTCACGCCTTACCACCGCCATGTCATTTACCCGGGTTTGCAGTTGTGGGTGCCATCCTGGACATACGGGTGTCCATCCATGACAATTGCCTACTGACACTACTATAGGGCTGTACACATTCCACACCTACATTTAGCATTCTCCGGAGTATGTTTTGCATTATTAGCGGGAGTGAGGCAGGTGCCACGCGACACATCCCTCCCACAGGGCGGGAGGAAGGATTGCTCATGAAACAACACCGAGCACAGTAGTCTACATACCCAGAATCCCTTGACTGCAACAATTGACAGTACCCATTACACATCCGTCATGTGTGCGGAGGTGTGATGTGGATGCAGTTGTATTGACCCGGTACCCTGGGTATTTCTGTGCATCTGTGCTGCATTACATGCACAGCTATCAGCAACATTAAACACTCTGGCGGTGCATATGTGTACCTGTGACGACAATGAGTTCAGGTACGCATTGAAATAAGACATAATTTGGTTCTTTCCACAATTTTTGGGTCCTACAATGGACACCACTGTGCATATGTAAAGTGTAGAGCTTGTCGACTGTGTCCTTGTGAGCAGTGGGTTTCACTGATGCTGTGTGTTCAGCAATTGTGTATGTGTGCTTGACTACCCATACTGTGTTGTGCTACAGGAAACATGTCTTCCGACACCAGAAACCAATGCTATACATCCATTGTTGCAGGTTAACAACCACTTTCATACCATACCCAGAGGTCACGCATTGGGAGGTATTGCCAGTTAATTATCGGCTCAGAACCCCCAGACTGTGTACATCATGGAACTTTAGGCCAGTCTTACCGGCCATTTCCAATTGTAATTGGCAGACACATGTCAATACATGTATGATAACACATATTGTCATGCAGAAGTTGATCTATGTTATTTGGACATTGGCTTCTGCTTTTGGCATCCGCTACTGTGAGTGTTGCCAGTTAACATACATATTGCTTGCTCAGAGTCAGACTACACACAACTGCGCAGTACTGTGGTCTCCTTTAAGGACCCTGAGCCAGTGGTCACGGTACAGCAGCCACTGCATCAATCACATTTGCCATCTACCAGTACCTACAGGACTGCATGTACCAGGCATTCACTTACCCAACTGTGGTTCATTGTACCAATGCCAAGCTGGTCCAGTGTGGTGTACCCCAGGCATACACATGGTGTACAACGCGAGGAGGTGGCTAGTACAGGGTGGAGCAGACACCTTGTGAGGTGTGACACCTTGGTCATCATATGTGTAGAGTTACACAATGTCATGGGATTGTCCAGGGCACATTCCACAGATATACCTACATGGACCTGGCTGACAATCATACCACCTTCAGTTGCTATGCTCGACACCTGTGAGGTCACTACCACATATGCTCTGACTGGGTTCACATAGAGGTGGGGTTTACTCAACATACACACATTGCCGACATACAGGCTGACAGGTCCAGTGAGGACATCTCCACACCCTCCACCACACATGTGGAGATGTCTGTACCAGCGGTTTGTGGTCACCAAATGTTCTGGTGACACACAGGTGGGACATGCTCTCTCCAGGGTAGTGTGAAAAGCATCCATGAGACCAGATGGTGAGCCCGCTGTACTCCACTATCTCATTTGGGATTAGGACCCACAGTTAGGACAGCTATTTCTTTATAGCCTCACCTCAGGTAGGGTGCCCAGGTTGTATCGCATGACAACTGTATTCCCACATCACAGGGCCAATGCCTCCACTGAGGCTGGTTATTACTGTCCCAGTACCCTGAGGAGACCTATCTGCATAGACATGGGGTGGGATCATACTGCGGTTCACATGACTGCATAGGGGACATACATACTTCGAGATCCCACACGGCTTGTCTTATTCAGGGCGGTTCATGCCTTTAAGACATGGTTGACATTTTCGACGGTCACCCAGCCCATTGCTGGGGGTGTTGCAGTCCATACAGCCTACCTCGTCAAGCCTCTGGCAAGGGCTTCATAACATTACCCCCAGGTAACGCACGAAACCATTGGCTGATGTGAACATGTACATCACAGAATGTGTTGTAAAACTGTCTATGTGACACAACCCACATGGTCATAGTTGCTGGCTGCATGTCAGACCAACTGCCTGTCACAGGTGGTGTCCCATGGTGCCATTCCGTAGTGCACCCCTGTCATACATCTACATTTCCACGGTACAGGCACACACGGCGGTGTTATGGGTAACATTGTTTGTAGGTAAGATGCTTTTTCATGCAGAACAGATGCCATACTGGGACGGACATCTGACACAGATATCCTTCGCAGGGGCCTCCCTATCTGCTGTCAGGGACATGTCCCACAGCTGACTGGTACATAATGCAAAGTCATACCTGTCGAGGGGTAGTAGGTCACCCCTGTACAACGTATAGGTGGCTGTCCACACAGCACAGGGGTGACTACCAGGGATCAGGGGACAGGGTTTGTCGGTCGCCATTCAACACACACATTGCTATCGTGGTTCTGTGGGGACTTCTACATTGACCACCTGTATGTGCAGGGAGTCACATCTGACTTCACAGCCCGTGCGTATACACGGTCACTATATAGCATAGAACTTCACTTATTTGCCTAAGTATGAGCTTATTGTTGTGGCAGTTTGGTAGCTTATTCTGTTTCTTGGGACATTTAGGTATTTCAGTTACGGAGATAACCGATTCAGGCTACAATTACATTGGGGTTTTCATTTTGGGGAAGGGGGGTGCTGTTGGGGGAAGGGCCCAAAAAGGGGTTTCAAAAAATTTGGAACCCGGTACCCTTTTGTTTGGGAGTGTTTTTTTCTGTGCATCTGTGCTGCATTACATGGAGAGCTATCAGCAACATTAAACACGCTTGCGGTGCATATGTGTACCTGTGACTACAATGAGTTCCGTTAGGTGATTAAAGAAGGCGGAAGAGCTGTCTTTAGACAAATGTTTGGGTCCTACAATGGACACCACTGTGCATATGTAAAGTGTAGAGCTTGACGGACTGTGTCCTTGTGAGCATTGGATTTCACTGATACTGTGTGTTCAGGTATCGCGGATGTCTGTTTGACTACCCATTCCACATGGTGCTACATAACCAGCTGATTTAGTACTGTGAACAATTGACATACATCCAAAGATGCTGGTTACCAACTGCTTCATATAAACCGCAGACATCCCAATGGGACATATCCGTCACTGTATTTCCAATATAACACCACGGAACATGTTGCTTACCTATGCATTCATTTAACCATGTTGTCTTCATAGGTGGGAATGCCATAGCTTACATATCCTACTTGACGTTGTGTGTGTGCCATTAGTATGTGTTCCACAGGTCGTACATCTGTTCCGCTGTACGGTAGCAGGTGCTCCTCAGTCTGTTGCTGGCAGACTGAGTGCTGTGTACGCCGGTGTTGGCACGAGAGTCGCGCTCTGTATGTGGAATGTGAACTGTGGTCCCTATGTGTATTTCCTGTGTCATGCCTTACCGCGGCTATGTCATTTACCCGGGTTTGCAGTTGTGGGTGCCATCCTGGACATACGGGTGTCCATCCATGACAATTGCCTACTGGACACTACTATAGGGCTGTACACATTCCACACCTACATTTAGCATTCTCCGGAGTATGTTTTGCATTATTAGCGGGGAGTGAGGCAGGTGTTACACACATCCCTCCCACAGGGCGGGAGGAAGGATTGCCTCAGAAACAACACCGAGCACAGTGTCTACATACCCAGAATCCCTTGACTGCAACAATTGACAGTACCCATTACACATCCGTCATGTGTGCGGAGGTGTGATGTGGATGCAGTTGTATTGACCGGTACCCTGGGTATTTCTGTGCATCTGTGCTGCATTACATGCACAGCTATCAGCAACATTAAACACTCTGGCGGTGCATATGTGTACCTGTGACGACAATGAGTTCAGGTACGCATTGAAATAAGACATAATTTGGTTCTTTCCACAATTTTTGGGTCCTACAATGGACACCACTGTGCATATGTAAAGTGTAGAGCTTGTCGGACTGTGTCCTTGTGAGCAGTGGGTTTCACTGATGCTGTGTGTTCAGCAATTGTGTATGTGTGCTTGACTACCCATACTGTGTTGTGCTACAGGAAACATGTCTTCCGACACCAGAAACCAATGCTATACATCCATTGTTGCAGGTTAACAACCACTTTCATACCATACCCAGAGGTCACGATTGGGAGGTATTGCCACTTTATTATCGAACAACACCCCCAGACTGTGTACATCATGGGAACTTTAGGCCAGTCTTACCGGCCATTTCCAATTGTAATTGGCAGACACATGTCAATACATGTATGATAACACATATTGTCATGCAGAAGTTGATCTATGTTATTTGGACATTGGCTTCTGCTTTGGCATCCGTTGCTGTGAGTGTTGCCAGTTAACATACACATTGCTTGCTCAGAGGCAGACTACACACTACTGCGCAGTACTGTGGTCTCCTTTAAGGACCCTGAGCCAGTGGTCAATGGTACAGCAGCCACTGCATCAATCACATTTGCCATCTACCAGTACCTACAGGACTGCATGTACCAGGCATTCACTTACCCAACTGTGGTTCATTGTACCAATGCCAAGCGTCCAGTGTGGTGTACCCCAGCCATACACATGATGTACAACACGAGGAGGTGGCTACTACAGGGTGGAGCAGACACCTTGTGAGGTGTGACACCCTTGGTCATCATATGTGTAGAGTTACACAATGTCATGGGATTGTCCAGGGCACATTCCACAGATATACCTACATGGACCTGGCTGACAATCATACCACCTTCAGTTGCTATGCTCGACACCTGTGAGGTCACTACCACATATGCTCTGACTGGGTTCACATAGAGGTGGGGTTTACTCAACATACACACATTGCCGACATACAGGCTGACAGGTCCAGTGAGGACATCTCCACACCCTCCACCACACATGTGGAGATGTCTGTACCAGCGGTTTGTGGTCACCAAATGTTCTGTGACACACAGGTGGGACATGCTCTCTCCAGGGTAGTGTGAAAAGCATCCATGAGACCAGATGGTGAGCCCGCTGTGTACTCCACTATCTCATTTGGGATTAGGACCCACAGTTAGGACAGCTATTTCTTTATAGCCTCACCTCAGGTAGGGTGCCCAGGTTGTATCGCATGACAACTGTATTCCCACATCACAGGGCCAATGCCTCCACTGAGGCTGGTTATTACTGTCCCAGTACCCTGAGGAGACCTATCTGCATAGACATGGGGTGGGATCATACTGCGGTTCGTACATGACTGCATAGGGGACATACATACTTGCCATCCCACACGGTTTGTCTTGTTCAGGGGGGGTTCATGCCTTTAAGACATGGTTGACATTTTCGACGGTCACCCAGCCCATTGCTGGGGTGTTGCAGTCCATACAGCCTACCTCGTCCTGGCAAAGGGCTTCATAACATTACCCCTCAGGTAGCGTTAATGAAACCATTGGCTGGGATGTGAACATGTACATCACAGAATGTGTTGTAAACTGTCTATGTGACACAACCCACATGGTCATAGTTGCTGGCTGCATGTCAGACCAACTGCCTGTCACAGGTGGTGTCCCATGGTGCCATCCCTGGGTGCACCCCTGTCTTACATCTACATTTCCACGGTACAGGCACACACGGTGTTATGGGTAACATTGTTTGTAGATGCTTGCAGAACAGATGCCATACTGGGACGGACATCTGACACAGATATCCTTCGCAGGGGCCTCCCGGATATGCATATCTGCTGTCAGGGACATGTCCCACAGCTGACTGGTACATAATGCAAAGTCATACCTGTCGAGGGGTAGTAGGTCACCCCTGTACAACGTATAGGTGGCTGTCCACACAGCACAGGGGTGACTACCAGGGATCAGGGGACAGGGTTTGTCGGTCGCCTTTCATTCAACACACACATTGCTATCGTGGTTCTGTGGGACTTCTACATTGACCACCTGTATGTGCAGGGAGTCACATCTGACTTCACAGCCCGACACGGGCGCACGGTCACTATATAGCATAGAACTTCACTTATTTGCCTAAGTATGAGCTTATTGTTGTGGCAGTTTGGTAGCTTATTCTGTTTCTTGGGACATTTAGGTATTTCAGTTACGGAGATAACCGATTCAGGCTACAATTACATTAAATACGGAAATCATTATGACCTACACTCTTCGCACACTTCCGCTTTTAATGCTTTATTTCGGAACACGTATGCCAATACAGGGACTGCCCCTCGCAAAGTGGGACGGTTGGTGACCTTAGTCGCTACTCCTGTGTCGGTGCGGCGTGCTGACATGCTGCTGTACACCTTCTCTGACTATGCACACTCACAGTACATTGCTATGTCGGACACGGTATTCGCGTATCCTTTGTTCCTTGGACAGGTACATTTCAGGCTGCGTGGGTTTTATTTGCTTCTCTGTTTAGTTAGGACGGGTACTTTGTTGCATACTCTGCGGACATTTCATTCTGCACGGGCCATGGCTGCAGCCATTTCTATTCTGGGCGGACTATGGCAGACAGCACGTTAGGTTGCTCTTCGCCTGCCTGCTTAAACACGCCTACTGACGCATCCTACTTGGGCTCGCTCACGTACACTACGCACATGCCTGTGGTTACGGTGCACTCTCATTAATATGCATATGGCGCTACTGCGCCGGCTATGCAATGCACCGCCGGCGCAAGCCTTACGCCGGCCTTGCGCCGAGCTTCATGAATCCCGGGGTATATATTTTTTTATTTGTGCATTTTGTTCTTTATTTTATTTTATTCTTTAAGGTCTTTTAAACATGCACGAGAATGTACTTTGTACCTTAAATTGGAGGGTGTGTGAAGTCATATGATTAATTAATGGGCTTATAAAAAAACCTGTGTTTGTATGTGTTTTTATACTCTGAAGAAGTCTGCTACTTTCTCAGATGAAAGTGCTAAGTATTAAATTAAATATGTTTTATACATTTTTCTGACCACCTGTGGACTTGGTATCTCTTTGCTGGTTTGTTGTTGGCTCCTAGTTTTTTTGTTATTCATAGATTAATCATAATCTATCGTAAGTAAAATAGATTGTTTTGATTTTTGAATAATCATAATATTATGTTTACTATTTTAAGCTGGTTTATTGTAGTTGATGGGATCTGTATATTTCATATTATTATAATATACATATTTTTTTTTTCGTAAAGTGGTGGTGGAGGAGAACAAACAGTTGTTGTTAGTAGGGTAGTTGACTTGAACAGGGTAGCTGTTCAGGTTGGGAGTTTTGTAAACTCCATGAAGGGGTTAATATGTTACAGAATCTTAGTTTTATTACATATAGCTGTCATGTGTTCTTTGTTGGTGTCTACTTTCCATACAATTTTAATTAACATAAGTGTTGTTTTCATAGTCTAGATCAGAGGTTTAGTAATTCACATACTAATACTGATGGAGTAAAATCCTGCATTTATTTAAAAAATGAGTTAATGGTCATTATACTTGTAAACTCATCCAACACATTATATATTTTACTTAAAATGTATATCTGTTAATATTAATGTTTTGAATAATAATTGCAAGAGGGGAAGTTTTTATAAGTACTTGAAACTTTTTAAATCCATGTTGTGTTTCTGCAGGAAACACACCTTTTAAAAGAAGACATAGATAAACTTAATAGTAGAAGTTATTCAGTGTTATCTAGTTCTCATTATCTTCAGAAGAAAAGAGGTGTAGCCATACTATGGAATGATTCTTTACCTTTTACCAAAATAATTGATACATATAAGGATGATAAAGGTATGTTTTGTTCGGTTACATTGGAACTTTATAGAAAAATATATACCTTAATTAATATCTATTGGATCCCTGTGATTGGAACTCATACTGTTAAACAACATTTAAACCAGATAGTTCAGCTATCTAAAGGAAATATTATTTTGGCAGGAGATTTCAACTATATTTTAAATGATAAAGATTCTACTGCATCTGGTAAAAGGAAAATTTTATCATCGACCAAGAACTTGAGGGAATGTACAGATTCATTTCACATTAGCAATATTAATGACTCCTCTGAACTAGATTCTCTTTTTTCACACATTTCTCACATAGACATGGTACACATTCTAGAATTGATAGGGTATATTTTTCAAATCAGTTGATTAATAGTCTAGGCAAGGTAAAAGTGATTTTGTGTCCACTTTCATACCATAATGTTATATCGTTTGAATTATTAATTAGTCCAAACCACTATATTCGAATTAAAAAAATTCCAGCATAACCACATTATCTGATTTCAAGGACTTCATTACATCCAAAACACAAACTTTTATCAACTCTAATAGTACTGAAGATACTTTGGATATATATGTATATATATATATATATATATATATATATATATATATATATATATATTTATTTTTATTTTAGTTTATTTTATTTTATTTTACATTTGTTGACCGGGCTAGTCTAACTGGATATATGTCCATTTTCAGTAGAGGCCCGGGGAGAAAAGCTCCAAGACATATGCAAAAATACAATGTAAAAAGAAGCACAGTAAAGATACATACAAAATGAAATATAGAAAGTAGTAGCAGTTAGGAAATAAAACAAAAAGAAAAACTTTTTTTTTTGTAATAGCAATAGATAAACATTCTTATAACAATACTAACTTCAATACTAGCAATAGATAAACATTCTTATAACAATACTAACTTCAATACTGCAACTATATATATATGTATATATATATATATATATATATATATATATATATATATATATATATACACACACACACACACACACACACACTATATATATATATATATATATATATCCATAAAACTTTTTGGACATGAAAGAAAAATCACTTCACTTTGTGTAATAGCTTTGAAATCTTTTAATCCAGCAGTTGAAATCTTTTAATCCAGCAGTAACGTCCCCCAAGACAACATTATAAGAAAATTTGAAATACATTTTAAATAAAATGGAAAACTTGTATTTAAGCACTTTCATTCATTGTCAGTTCATTTTACAGTTATTTAACAGTCAAACTTCTTCAGAAATACAAAGGTTATCAACTGTACACTGTTTAAATAAAAGCTGCTGCATAATAAATTCTCTATGCAAAAATGGGGAGGGGAAAGAATTCTCACTAACGAATCCACTTAAGGATGTATTTTACATTAAGAGTACCATTAAGCCCAGGGGGCATGTCAGCTTGCAGTTTAACCTGCCATCTAAGCTCCTTAACTTCTAGCTGGGGGTTAAAAAAACAGGACCTTCCTTTGACAATGCTGAATTGTTGAGGTTACAGGGATAAGAAATTTTCAAAGTCCAGTTTAAAGAGGTTTGACATAATATGCTCAATATCTTTACATATGAGCATAGTAAGACTATTATGTCTATAGTTGCCAGGGTCTGTAATTTATTTATTTACATTTGTTGACCGGGAGTGTCCGACTGTATGTAGGTCCATTTTCAGCGGAGGCCTGGGGAGAAAAGCTACACAGTTACATTGGATTTACATAGCGATTAACAATTTGATTAACATTGCAATTACAAACATAGTTACAGATGAAAAACATAGTACATCAGTAGACAACTAGAATCTTTATCTGAGAAGTACATAACAGACATTAACAATTGTTACAATAAGAAGTTCCTGCTGTATAATAAGTACTAGGCTTATGAGCATCCAAGCTTGCTATAATCAAGGTAGTTAGTGGGGTGGAAAGAAAGGTAGTGGTTGGATGGGGTGGATGATATTAGAGTGGGAGTTTCAAGGGCATAGCCAGTATGTTTTTAGGTGTGCTTTAGTAAAGTTTTGAAGTGGGTGCATGATGGTCTAAACAAGCTAGGGGAGGGAGTTCCATAATTTGGCTATGGCACAAGAGAATAGTGCTTCACCAGCAGAGTTATTGGCTTTAGTGATCTGCAAGTGATTTTTGTTGCTGGATCTTAGTGGTCTGGTGGTGTGATAGGGTTGGAGTAGATTCTGGAGGGATGAGGCATTTAGTGGATGGTTTACTAGTTTGTGGGAGAGTGAGAGCTGATACCATTGAAGGAGGTGAGGGAGTTCTAGCCAGCCCAGTTCAGCAAGTGAGAGACAGTGGTGACTACGGTAGGATGCCCCTGTGGTGAATTTGGTAATTTTGTTGTAGTAGGTGTCTAGCTTGTTTAGATCACATTGCCTTAGGTTGGTATATATCGGAGTGGCATAAAGTAGGGTGGAGATAAGGTGGGAATTTGCTACTGAAATCTTTGCTGCTTTGGTGAGAAGTTGCTTATTTCTGTATAATGCTCCTATTTTTTTTGTGGTCTTTATGGTCATGGATATGTGAATGTCAAATTTTAGTTTATTGTCTATTTCTTCTCCTAGCAATTTGGTGTGTTCTGTTGGGTGTATAGTGGTGTTGTCTTTTGCTGTGATGTTAAAGTGAGAGTTGTTTTGGGTATGTTTGGTGGGTTGGAAGATGAGTAGTTTAGTTTTGTTTGGGTTGAGTATTAATTGAGCATTGGATAACCACGTTTCAACAGAGAAAAAGGGTTCCTGTGTGACATTTTGCAGTTTGGGTAGGGACTGGGCTGAGCAGATGATGGTTGAGTCATCTGTGTATTGTATGAGTGTGCCATGCATGGTGGCAGATGCTAGATTATTGGTGAAAACAGAGAAGAGTAGGGGTCCAAGGATGGATCCTTGGGGAACCCCTATAGAGACAGGTAGTTGGGGAGATATGTCATTCTGCCATACAACTGATTGTTGGCGGTCAGGCAGGTAACTCTGAAACCAGTTGCTGACTGATTGAGAGAAGGATAGGCTATTGAGGACAGAGATGAGTTGTTTGTGTGGGACCATGTTGAATGTTTTAGTTAGGTCTAGGAAAGTAGCAGAGGAGAGATAGCCATTGTTTTTATGCTAAAGGATAGTGTTAGTAAAAGGAGAGTAAGGCAGTGGTGGTGCTATGGTTTGGTCGGAAACCATGCTGAGTATTGGAAAGGAGGTAGTCTGAGACCTGAGAGTGAATGCATCTCTCTAGTATTTTGGAGAGTGGAGAGAGAATTACTATGGGGCGGTAATTGGTTAGTTTTGTGGAGGGGCCACCTTTGTGGAGGGGAATTATATGTGATACTTTCCACAGTGTGGGAACATAACTTTCTGACTGAGATCGGTTAATCAAGATGGATACTGGGTTGGCCAGAGCATCAGCTGCGATTTGTAGGTATTCACTTGGGAGGTTGTCTGCTGCTAATTTGGTGGGCTTAAGTTTAGTTAAGAGTTTTTTTATGTTGGAGGTAGGTACAGGAGAAAAATGGAAGGCAGTGAGGAGATTACTAGTTGAAGGTGTGGGTTGGAGGGGAGGGGGGGTTGTGTTGTTTAGCTAGTGATAGCATGGTTTGTGTGAAGTGTGTGTTGAATGAGGTAGTAATATTTTTGGAGGAGTGAGGGATGTTAGGAGGAGGGGTACTGACTTTACCTGGGTGGAGGATGGAGTTTATGGAGGACCAGAATTGTTTGGGGCTGTGTTGGGTGGAGTCTAGGGCAGACTGGTAGTATTGGAATTTGTCCTGTATTATTAGCTTTTTGACTCTGTTGCGTAGTTCTAGGAATTTCTGTCTAGTTGAGGGGGTTTTGATTTTGTACCAGTGCTCCCAGGCTTTATCCCTGTTTTTCATTTCTGACTTCTGTGGTTTTCTGTAGCCTTGGGGAGGGTTGTGCTTTGGTTCTGGAAAGTCTTATGGTGGCATGGTAACTAAGGATACGCAGGAAGGTAGTATTAAAAAATTCAACTGCATCATCAAGATTGAGGTACTTTAGAGGATGCCAGTTACATTATTTGAAGGATGAGATGAATGTGAGTGGGTTAAAGTTTAGTTTTTTATATATTTGATGGTAGATGACAGGTTTAACTTGGTATAGGTATTTTTTTAGTAGAAATGTTGGGGAGTGATCACTGAGGCTATCTGATAAGCAGCCTGTTAATATGACTGGGGGCTCTTACTGACTAGTATCCAATCCAGGGTAGTGTGCTTGCTGGAGTTTTTATTTATCCTGGTTGGCGACTGGACTAGTTGGCTGAAGCCATGAAGCTTTACATGATGGGTTGGATGGTTGCCAGAACAGGATTGCCAGTCAATACTGAAATCACCTAAAATTATAGTTTCTTGGGGGAGATGGTGGGTAGACCAGCTGAGGAAGTTTTCTAGTGGAGGGATGTTTTGGCCAGGTGGGAAGTAGCATGCAATTATGTTGATGGTTTTGTTTTGGTTTATTTTGAGGTTGGTATATATTATTTTTTCATTGCCTATTTGTGGAGCTGATGATTTTAAGATTTGGATGTTTAGATGCTGTTTAAATATTATAGCTACACCGCCTCCTTTCTTATTTAGCCGGTCTACTCTTAGTATGCCATAACCGTTAGGGAGGATTTGTTCACTGGTAATGTGAGGTTTTAGCCAGGTTTCTGTCAGGATGACTATATCTGGGGAGTACAAGTCTATGGTGGCATGGAGTTCATGGACTTTGTTGGATATACTTCTAATGTTTAGGCTTAGTAGAAGGAAGTCACTTGGCTTTCTATTGGTTGCGATATGGGAGAAGTTGTGGTTTCTAGTCTGATTATGAGGAGGATTGGGGTTGGAGATGGTAGGGCCAGGGTTGGGGTGGATGTCTCCACTTAGGGCTAGTTTTGATATGCATGAGGTTATTAGTTTTCTCAGTTTTTGAATATGTTTGTTTATTAGCGAAACTTTATGATTGTGCTGTGTGGGTAATAGGTATGGTGGGAGGGTTACTACTATGTTAAGTTGTAGGGATGCTTTATGTTTGAGTAATATAGTTGGTAGAATATGCGAGGGCTGCATAGGGATGGTTCTTGAGTTTGTGGGAGGGGAGCTAAGTGAGGGCGAGACATGAGTGGGTGGTGTGAGTAGTAGTACAGTGGTAGTGGTTGAGTGGGGGAATGATGGAGTTTTGGTAGGATGTAAGATATGCAAGGAGAGTGCATGCAGTGAGCATAGGTAAGGTATGCTTGTACATGTTAGCTGAGGAGGAGTGATAGGGGGAAGACGGGGAGGTAGTGTTGGGTTTAGCGCTGTGGTTGGCTATTGGAAAGATGGGAGGGGTTTGTGAGTGTAATAAAGATAGGACCACTGAGGGCGGGAGGGAATAGGGGGCAGGGTGGAGAGCGAAGCGGGTAGAGACCCCGTTAGTTGTTCTTATGAGGGGACTGGAAACAATCAGGTAACAGAGTAAACTGATAAATGAACATATGATAGTGAATGTGAAGACTCAGGTAGGTACCCTGTATTTCCAAACTATCAGTTAGCTGTGCCCCAGTTCAGGCAGTTTTAACAAGTTCTATGGCAGAGCTGAGCATGAGGTGCTCAAAGGGTGGTTGTAGTTTTAAAAATAGTGCCTGCCACAGGTAATATTTATTAACTTTGGGATTGGCTTAAGATAATAAACGGGGAAGGGGGAACAAGGGTGTGAGCAGGCAGTTCTTTTGTACTGCTGCTAATGAGCCAAAGCAAAGACAAGTTTGTGTTTAAGAAACAATCAGAACTGACCAAGGACTACTCTGAAACTGTTAAGTCATTTCTTATCCATTTCTCAGGTGGAAAAACAGGATAACCTTGTGTCGGTAGGCTACTGTGGTTTCAGTTTAAATTAACAAACACACAGTATTTCTCAGTTATGGATACTATTTGCTAACAGAAGGGAATAAGAGAGAAAGTGGAAGATGAGAGTGTGTGTGTGTGTGTGTGTGTGTGTGTGTGTGTGTGTGTGTGTGTGTGTGTGTGTGTGTGTGTGTGTGTGTGTGTTTTTGGGGGGGGGGCTGCTTACAAGCCAAAGCACAGTGCTCTCCAGGGGAAAATGAATATAGGCTCAAACAGGTAGATACATACTCAAAGTTAACTTTAGTTGTTTGCAGACAGTTCAGACCCAGACTGCACTTTTCTTATAAGAATGATAAAGGTGGTACTGCAGTTGAATACTTAAGAGTGGTGTTAGGTTCAAAGTTAACTTTAGCTGTTTGTAGACAGTTCAGACCCTGACTGCGCTTTTCTTACATGAATGATAAAGGTGGTACTGCAGTTGAATACTTAAGAGTGGTGTTAGGTTCAAAGTTAACTTTAGCTGTTTGTAGACAGTTCAGACCTGGACTGCACTTTTCTTACATGAATGATAAAGGTGGTACTGCAGTTGAATACTTAAGAGTGGTGTTAGGTTCAAAGTTAACTTTAGCTGTTTGCAGACAGTTCAGACCCGGACTGCGCTTTTCTTATAAGAATGATAAAGGTGATACTGCAGTTGAATACTTAAGAGTGGTGTTAGGTTCAAAGTAAACTTTAGCTGTTTGCAGACAGTTTAATTGGGCCACCTTGTGTAATGGCATTACAATAGTTGTTTTCCAGGCTTCAGGAAATTAAACCAGTAGAGAGGCTTAGATTGAAGAGGTTTAGCAAGGGTTTAGATAAGCCATAGTTGAAACTGATAGTCAGACATCCTGGTACATTATCAGGACCTGTGGATGATGTGTTCTTAGCTTCTGAGAGGGCAAAGGAAGCTTGTTCCATAGTAATTAAAGAGAGTAGCAGCGACTGTGAAATATGTGACACAGATGTAACTGTTGATGGAATAAAATTTGCACAAAATGTGTCATCTAGAATATTGGATATTTCCTTGGAGTTGGGGTTTGTAACATTATTGTGGGCTAGCTATGAACATTGTTGGGTGTTACTTCTTAACTTCCTGGCATTGTTAAAGAAAGATTTTTAGTTATTTTAGGTTTTAGTGGTTATTTAAGTACGTACTCAACACTGAGCTTCCTAATGGTTTCTTTAAACTCTTTACTAGTTTGCTTAAGTGTGCTCTTAAGGTAGGTAAAATGAGATGTATTTTAAGAAGGTAGGTAAAATGAGACCTCTTATAAGCATTAAGCAATTTCTTTCTCTTGAAATATAATTTATTTATATGGGTATTCCATCACATGTTTTTTTTTTAAATGTCTCATATTTAGAGTGGATAAGGATACAATTACTTAACTAGGAGACATAGGCAGCTGCTTTAGCAATGGTGTCTACTCAAGGAAGATTACAAAAGAATTTATTTAGGTAATCATGTAATTGAAGGAAGTTTGCCTTTGAGAAGACCTTAAACAGGGAAGCTTTCATAGGGAAAGTAATAAGGAAGGATGATCCATAGTGATTTGTCAGGACTAGATCAGGGATACTGGAGTCCCTAGAATGATGATTAACTATTTTCAAAAACAGAGTTATCATTTATATCAAGGAGACACTGGTCATGCTAACCATTGACAGTGTATATCAGTGAGTTAATTGATGGATTGCTAACATCCTCCAATAGTAATTCCTTGAGTTTAATTGGGGATTTCAACTAAGGTATTAAGATAGCTATCATGCTCAAAGTACTATTCTATAGCTAGCTATGAAGTGGCAATTAGTCTTGTTAATAGTGATTTGGACATCTAGGAGTTCAAATGTGGTTTCTCAAGGGCTCTGTCATGAGGAAGTGATATCCTTGGCAAATACTGATACTCCCCCACAATTACCAGTAAGTCTGATGATATGATAGGCACTATACCTAGGAAAAGAGGAAGTGCTTTCATGGATCTAAAACTGTGTCTCCATCACTACACAAGTAACAATAAGTTGCAGGATGGACTCAAGTTTGGGCATTTTTTAAGACTACTGGCATTAAGTAGAGCTACATTAATGTGTTCCACTTTTAGTGCATGTTACATGGTGGGCATCTGTTAAGTTATATCATCCTGAGAGTTATTGTATATTTTTACTGTTAGCTCATCAAATGTATGTAATGTGGAGGTTTTCTCCATGAACCACTGCTGAAAAGGGGCTTTGCCCAGTGTGACTTTTCTGGTAAACAAAGTCAAATAAATACATAAATTACTACTTCCACTTACAGACTCTGATCATGACACTCTGCATTTACTCTTAATCTGAGAAACATGGTAGCTACTAACCAACTTAAATGTTAAAATTTCTCAGACAGGAATTATATAGAGGATTATGGGCAGGTCACTGATACTAACTGACTTATTATGTGTTCGAGACATGAATACTGAGAAATTCACCTCAAGAATAAAGCCAGAAAGGTGAATCTTGGCATCCATGATGAGACCACATAATATTAGGTTAGCATTGGTGACCTAATTGTAATTCTTTGTAGTGCATGGCACTTTATTTGCTCCATGTACTACTAATTACAGTATAAATTATAAAGGTAAGTGTTTTGCCAGCTTTCAAAGCCATAAAGCACTTAACAATTGCTGTCAGAAAAGCAGTGTAATGCCCACCTTTCATGCTTCTCAACTGCCCAGATTTTTGAAGAATATCCAGAATTTTGTCTCATATATTTGGTCTGCTCCTCATAAAGTCCATGGTTTTTGGACAAATTAGTGAGGATTGAAGGCACTAAAGAAGGACATAAATTTAGCTTTTAAACTTCACATCCTTCAGAAAATGCAGGCAAGCACACATCCTGTAATTTCTAAATTTATAACAGGAACTGAAGACATGTTACTGACAGTCAGCAGGCAGAAGCAAATCTTTTCCTCTGCCACTGTTTACTGATCCGTACTGGCAGATTTTACTACCTAGCCTGAGACTTAGTCTTAACAACTTAAGAAGGGGATGCTTAATGTTTGTTAAGGTCAGATCTCGCGACAACTCTAGCACTTAACTGATTTGTGTTTTTCTGAATATTGGAGTATAATCACCATGCTCCATGCACTACAAAGAAAGTATTGATACACAAGGCAATTATGACTGTTTTCTATTGTCTAGCATGTGTTAGAGATTACGAATATAAGACTGAAATTAATTCTGTTGTAAATATGCTGAAAGATAAAGCATAGAATAAAAAGTTTGCTTGAATACATTTATAGAGTTTAGCAATGTAAAATGTGCATTCATACTATATGTATAACAGGCTTCTCTTCACAGCATCAAGAAAAGCCTAACAAAGCAATACTGGAAAGCAAGTATCACATGCTTTTCTCATGTTTGCAGAACAAATATCTAAACTCAGCAATACGTGATGTTTTTTCAGTAACAGACCAGACGTTTCCTTTCATCTGATTCCATGCATTTGTGCATTTTCACATCAGCAGAACTGCTGACAGGACAATAGAAAAGTCTAAAAACAGACATTATGTGATTTCCTACAGAAGGCCAAAAAAGATACCAAGAGGAAATAAAATCTATGTGTGTGACTAGCACTCTATATAACAACTGTAAGTAATTCAGTTATGTGAGAGAGGGACAGAGAGATATTTTGTAGATGTCATCATTCATATCTGTAATGAAGAAAAACTTTGTAAATATATGCTACAATCTGACAGAAAGAGTACGTGTGGTTTATTATAAAATAAGTTATCTGTAACTGTGCTTATAGCTGCAAAATATATTTCTTTTTACAGTGTACAATTTGAAAGGCTTGGTGCTTTAAACAGACTACAGATGGAGTCATGCAAAGCTCTGTGTATCTGATTCAGCAGTAAACAGCACAGCAAGACTGTGTGTCTTAAGAAGACTTTGGATCCAGCACAACATAGAAGCCAAGCACAAATTAAAATACATTTTTCAGTATGGATGAGAAAACTACAACTAAGATAATTAATAAATTCCATCCCATAATAAATAATTGATAGCTCCATTAGATCCAGTATGACAAAATTATACTTTAAATATTTAAAATCAACAAACTTTACAACAGGATAAACTTGGTCTGTGACATCAACAGGTCTTGTTGGTGGGACAGATTTGTGTCCCAGAGACTCCCCCTTCTGTGGAATAGACTCCCTCCCCATATCAAGCAGAGTACCTCATTAACCCTTTTAAGTACAACCTGGATAACTGGATGGGGAACAGAACATACACCCCTGGGATTCCACCTGTGTCCCTGCTGGACAGTGGCATCAGGTGCTGACTTGTTGGAACATGGGCTAAACTCTTGGCTATGCTTGTAAGGGCCTCAGGGCTAATAGCCTAGCAACTTCCTATGGTCCTATGATCCTATGATAAAGCTGCATTACATAGCCACTAATGAACAAAATCAACAAATATTAAAACTGGATTAAATGAGGGATATAAACAACTCAAAAAGTCAATAACTGAAATGCACTGTGGAAAAAAACAAAATATTTGGGTCTGCACAACTTGGCCTGTTAAAGATAAAGTGTGCATTTGATGACATAACATGGATCTGTCAGAATAGTGCTGCATTAATAAGTCATTCATTCATGAAAACAGCAGTCACTGTGCAACAATGTAGATTGTGCTATGGTAGGTCATGTGTCTTCAGATCACAAGCATGCACACAGCATGCTTGCCATAATGTGCATTTACACACACATCAAACATTGCAACTGTGCAACACAGGCACAGTTGAAAGCCCTACTAGGGCTAAACAGCAAGTGCCAACTACATTTGTTTTACAAGCAGGAAGAAAATAGAAAAGAGCAAGCAAAGGAATACACAGAAAGGCAATGAGAAGGGAAAAGTGGCAAGAGGTGAGAAATTTCTGGGTCAGGTGCCTTTTTACTGAAGAGAAGATGGGTAGAAGGGGAAAGGGGGGGCGATGTTGTGGAGAAGAAGAGTATAGGGGTGGCAAGAGGGATAGACAAACAAATATATAACACTGTAAATGCTGATAGGGAAGGTGTTGATAGAAATGACTAGCAAAGCACATACCTAGAAGTCATTTACCTCCATAGGTGACATCATGGTTGGACCCAGACATTTGTGATACTGTGATCAAGGTCATGTAGCTGTGCAAATCTGTCAGCTGCATGACGATGCATTCTAGGGAACCAATCAGGATTTCTAGTGCTGGTCCACTATAGTCCTAACCAGCCTCTGCCCCTTCCACTGGATGACCAAAGGGGACCCCCACCACACGCCCAGTGTTGCTTCCTGATGAGGAGTTTATCCCTCCTAACAGAGCAGCAGCCTCAGATGCTGCCAGTGAACTGTCCAGGTAGCCCCCCTTGAGGATGACCTTTATCATTGTCATTCACATTTCCTCCTTGTGGTGAGATTTGTTCATCCTTCAGAAAAAACTGGCCTGGGACCATTGGGGACCCAGTAGTTGGTGGTGAGGCCAGTGCTGTACCACATTCTGCTCCATTGCCAAACCTGCAGAATAATGAACATAAATGGAAAGAAACAACACAACAAAGCAAAATAAGATGACACAGAGAAAGAGAAAAGGAAAAAACAGCAATGGTCAGTATGATGTGGTAAACTTCTCTATTATGGGCCTTAGAAAGAGAAAAATATACACTGGTAATACAAATGCATGGGGAATTCCTATGAGAAGACCAGGAGATAATGCTGGAAGATATGAGTGGATGCATCCCCATCACTTTCCAGTAGGATCATGGGACAGGTTTTGCATGGTAACCAATGTGTGAGCAATGAACAATAAAGCAAAGGAGAAATAACTAAATTATGCAAAATAAATATACATCTCTGTGGCAAAGAAGTGTATGAGTAGTTGTCATACACATTGCCGCAAATGCACAGAAGCCTGACAGTCACGGCAACCTTATCAGAGTTTAGTCAGAGAGTATAGTACCAGTGTCAGCAATGTTTCCAGTGGAGGCAACAGTATCACTCAGATCCACCCATGCACCTGTGCTGAATGTGGGCACCATGCATCCCTCATTACTGTTTATGGTGAGGTAGGTCATCCATGTTAGCTCACCACAGGATGGACAGTCCTCTCCTACACATGTGACAGCATGTAGTGCCACCACCACACCACAGAGCTTGTACACAAAGCACAAGGTAGCTCCACAGTATTCAGATGCTGATTCACTGTGGCTACCTCCTTGAACATAACCCAGTTGGTTCTCTCAAAGCAGTTTTGGAAGCCCTTCATAGCCCCCTCAGGCCATACCCTGATTTGTTTCTTTGTGGGTTTCTATCTCACCAGTGCAGGTTTGTAAGCTGGTGATAGCAAGATGGTATAATGGTCAGAGTTTCCCATTTGTGCAAGTTCCACTGCTTTATAAGCTTTCTTTAAGTTTGTATACGCCTTGTCCAAGATATTATCACCCCTTGTAGGAGCATCCATGTACTGATGATAGTGTGGGAGTACTCCTTTCAGATCTGCTTTATTAAAGTCACCAGTTGCCATGTGTACAATTTCACTACATGTCTCTGAATTATCTTCACACTTCTCATTGCACTAATTTGCACAGTAACATGATTGCACTACATGTCTCTAAATCGTCTCCACACTTCTCATTGCACTATTTTGCTCAATGCCATGTGCTACCTGTTTCTGAAACATCAGAAAGAGTTCTAAATTCAGTCATTAAAGATGTTAAACATGAAGCAAATTAAATCAAGATCAAAGGTTGTGATAAAACTTTCTTTTATTGCATTAGCAAAAATTAATTGTAAAAAAATAATGTTTTAATGAAAAAAATGAATTGTTCATAACGTAAAATGTATCAGTAAGATTTATCAGTGCAGTAACAGACACAATGTCTAGAACTAGAAGTTTTTGGTTCCCTACTACACTGTCGCAGACGGAATTTGTCAAATGCATCTTCATTGAACCGAAAAGCACGAAAAGGCAAAATAGCAAAGCTACTTTGTCATTTTTGGCACTGTGGTGCGATCTTGGAGTTGGTATATTTAAGTAAGGGGGTGTGGGAGGCATTGCTCCCCCACGTTGGGGGGTGTGAGGGTGAAGCCCCCCACATTATGTAATGTTTTACAGTTTTTTTTTTTTTTTTTTTTATTTCAGAGCAGCGATTTTTTTCCCTTGAAAAAAAATTGCTGTTCTGAGGTTTCGACGTTGTAAGCTTTCTCTTACATGGGGACGATTATGTGCCGTTCGCTATTGTGAGCGTGAGATATCATAATATAGACCCAAAGTTTTTTTGTATTGTCTTGGAAATGTTTATTGATTTATGAGTTCCAGGATCTGCCTTAGATCTAAGAAAAGTCCTATTTTCACAGGTAGATTCTAAATGCTACCAGCTGCATCAGTGGTTGTTTTTCACCTGGGATAGAGTCAGATGACAAGAAGTGATATCATCCTGCAAAGCTACCCCAGCAGTAATATTTGAGGTATTAATTTAAGTACTCTCTGGGAGAAACTGAGCATTCTGTATTTTATCTTTGACCTGACAAGATCCATTCACCACACATCTGCCATGCAATGAGTAAGTAAGTCTAGGGAACAGTATAATTCTCTTAGAGTCAGTCAGGAATATAGTGAAGCATAGTTTAGCTGTTTTTCTTTATTTATTTGAAACTGTCCTGCAATGATGTTTCTGTATATATATATATATATATATATATATATATATATATATATATATATATATATATATATATATAGTATTGTCTAATTCTTTTATTATTTATTATTAAATATATTTAAGCATTTCATTGTGGCTAATCTTTGAGAGACATATTTTTTGTTCTGAGAGTACTTGCATATTAATTTGGTGACACTGTGTAGGCCACTTCTAATAGCCTTGCTCTTGATCAAACTACCATTTATATTGATATTAACATTACACAGTAAGATTGGACACCCCTTGTATGGGCCTTAAAGTAGCTGATAAAGAGTTGGCGGGTGGCAGTAATAACTACCTTATAGTCTGGGCAGAAGGGGGCATAGCTAGTAAACCTGTACCAGCCTTTCCCAGTTGTGTGTGTGTGTGTGTGTATGTGTGTGTGTGTGTATGTGTGTATGTGTGTATGTGTCAGCTACATGGGCAGGGACATAAAACACTGGTTGGACAGAGAGTGTGCTGGAGGTCTTGGCTTGGCCACTCATCTGAGATCTCAACCCTATCGCTGTGCCAGTGGGGAGTCTTACTGGGGATCTGGGGAAAGAGGGAGAAACCAGCCCTGGACTGACTGTGGTCTATGTGTGCTCTTAAGAGAAATTGCACTTGATGCAGAGAGCTGCATCTGGAAATACTGTGTGTGTACCTGTCATCCTCCCAGTGTACATCCCCCACTGCTGCCAGTGGTGAGGATTGAGGCTCCTTGATTACTGGGCCAGTGGTGGGGCATCCCAGGCTGCATCAGAGATCCATTGTTGTTTTTGCATCTAGAAGACTAGTAGTCTCATGTTCAACATTAATAAGAACAGCATGCTGCACTTTAGGAAGAATACAGTGATCTTAGATTTTAACAGCAATGGTTAGATACTAGAGTAGTGCATTAGTACTGTACTCGGCATTGTGGCATACTGAATGGTTGCCTGGTTCAGTTCTTGGCTCAGTTGCCCTGTCTGTAGAATCTCTATGTCCTATAGGCCATAGTTATCTATGTGAACTGGTGCTTATTTAAATTTCTCCTACTTGTGTTTGTGAGTGTGCCACAAAGTGGATAGTGAGAGTAACACAAAAGGAGTTACCTCAATTACTGAAGCCAAGCACTTTCATAATGAATCAAGGTATGCCTCTAAACAGCAATCTTTGTTTTCATCAAAATGACTCCACAGTGGTTAGGAAAACATTTCAGGCAGCTTATCTAAATCATAATGGGATATTAGAATGATCGTGATAAATATGCCACTGGTTATGATATTGATTTGGTCAGTTGTCAAGAACAGTTCACCTTTTTTGTGTGTTCACAAACAATATACACATAATCACTTAACTTTCTTGACTTCAAAACAGGCTTCAACAGGACGTGGTAATTCAAACCAAGTTAATGGTGTGCCCCAAGTCTCAAAATCCACTGCAACTCTACATTCTCTGTCCTATTAACAAAATCCCCCAACCTACCATGTTCAATAAATACATGCGAAACCTGAAATAAATATGTGTGCTCATTACCTTCCTGCAAGGTGTGTTTGGCTAAGGCACTGTAGTCATAGCCCTTCCTGGCACAATAGACATGATCCCTCACCCGTTCTCTGAGGCGACAATTAGTTTTGCCCACATAGAACCTGAAAAACATGCAGCAGAGAATCACATATATAACATTTTTGGTGTTGCAATCTGCTGCTGTTCTAAGTTCCCACAAATGACCTGTTTCAGGGTGTTTAAAATACCTGAATTTGTCAATAAACTCACAGTGGGCACATGCCCCACATCTGAGGGTACCCAGTGGTCTCTCACTAAAAGTGCTGAGCATTCTTGGATAACACAACCATTGTTTTAACATTTTCCTGTTCTTATAGATGAACCTAGGTCATTTACCCACCAGCCTGCTTACCCTCTGGTCCACATGGAGGATGTGTCAGTTACTATGAATCACATCCCTTATCCGGCTCACGTCCTGTGTATATGACAAAATCACTGGGACATATTTTTTGTGCTCAGATCTATTTCTTCCTTCTCTTCCCACCAGGAGCAGAGAAGTAGGGTCTTGCTCTATTCTCTCTCTCTCGGAGTACCAGCTGATAAGCAGGAAGGAAATAAGCAGACATTTTTATTTTTAGGTTTTGCATGTATTGATTGAACATGGTAGATTGGGGGATTTTGTTAATAGGACAGAGAAGGTAGAGTTACAGTGGATTGTGAGACTCAGGGCACACAGTGGACTTGGTTTGAATGACCATGTCCCATTGAAGCCAGTCTTGAAGTCAAAAAGTTAAAGTGATTATGTGTATATTGTTTGTGAACATTTTAGGTGTATTCCTTTAATGTGTGCAGGGTTACCTTTTTAATTGGGTGGGTGTTGCCTTATGTTGATAGGATGATTACTGACTATTATTGTATAAATGAAGTCCTGATGATGTGTTTTGATGTCTGAAGAAGCAATGTGGATCATTGCGAAAGCACTTACCTATCAATAAACTACTTCTTGCTTCTATTATTATTGTGTGGTACATTTCTGCCAGAACTTTTGTTCCACTTTTTGCTGCTTTTTGTGTGTTTACCTAATAAAAAACTTCCACAAATTCAGAAAGTTCAACATTTTCTTGCAAATAAAATAGTGCTGCAATAAATTTTAAGCCACAAAGCTAGAAAGGTTGAAGGAACCACTCACTGTACTCTGAATTAAAGAGACTGATGTGAAGTTTTCTGTGTCAGGCATTCAAGACACTGTCAAACCCATTTATTTTTAAAACTATATGTTTAGAGCAAAGTCCATGTGCTAATAACAGATGAAGTAACAAACTCTTAAAATTAATTAAAAACAACAGAAAAAAATAGGATGTTTGTGACACAGCATATATTTAAAATGGAACAAGCTACCACTCATAGTTCAATAAATTACATCTCAATCTAATTTTAAAAATCATTAGATGACTTTACGAGCAGAAGAAATATAGATGTGGTTATATAAGGTAAGCTCACAGAAGATCAATAGACTGTAAGCCTGATATTCAAAGTGATGATCTATGATAACAAATTTAGAGTTAAACACTGGTCATTCTATGTTTTAGTGGATTCTACTACCTGTATTATAATAATGGTATATAATACTGACTCTACCATTGGTTTGTGCTTAATTATGATGTCTTACCTCAGAGATCTGGAACATTTTTAAACTGAAAAATTAACGTCACATAAAGATAACAGAATATTGCCTGAATTAAAATTTTTAGAATATAACATTTACATGCTGCTGTTGATTGTTAAACCATGACTGATGTCCTTGTTACCTAAAACTTGGGGACATAAAGCATTAAACAAGTGTGTACTATCAATCTGCAGTATAAAACTAGAGAAATAAAATATAACATTTTACAATTACTTACCTTGCATGCCCAGAAATCAGGTACCTTGTGGTTTGGTGTGACCCTGCTCCACTCACCCTTGCTGTGCTTGGGCTTGCTCCACATCCAGCCCTGCCCCCAAATCTCACCCACCCCCAGTGGTGCTACATTTAAAACTCTAAAAACCACACCCCCTCCACTGGTACTAAATTTAAAGCTCTAAAAACCACCCCCCTCCATTATAACCTATCAAAGATAGCCTCCTAGATCAAACCACCCCCCACCTGCCATTAATCTTCCTAGTCTTCTTAATTTACTCCTGCTCCAAATACAATTCCAATATAATGCCCCAGCCAGGCACTGTTACCCCTCAAAATACTGCTACTATTTTTGCTGTTACTCATTCCATATCTCCTCAGCACCTATGAAAATCAGCCCTACCTAGATTTCCACTACCCAAAATCCCAAACTATCAACACTTCACTATCAAAACATTCTGACCACTTAATTCCCCACATACCTGACCTCACCATTCCTAAAAACTACCACCTGATTAGACCCAGATATATCAGCCCCAAAATTAAACATTTTTTACCAAAAGTTTATAAAAAAAATTATGAAACTCATAGTTAGCTTACATTACAGCCTGACAATGGATGGAGACATCCACCCAAACCCTGGCCCATCCCCACCTGCTGATTCCAGTTCCCAAACTAATATTCCTTCTAACATAACACTGGCTAATAGGCTCCCTAATTCTCTCCTGACCTGCCAACTAAATATCAGAAGCATAAACAATAAGGTCCATAATCTGCATGCCCTCTTAGCAGTTTACTCCCCAATGTATTATGCCTTATGGAGACCTGGCTAAAACCAGTAACTAACGACAATGAGTTAATACCACCAGGGTACAACATACATAGATTAGATTGTACTACTAGTAAAGGTGGTGGGGTAGCTGTACTCTATAAAAATGCACTAGATGTTACTACCATCTCCCAACAACCACCCCAGTTTAATAATGCAGAAATTCTTATTACCAAACTACAGATTAACAATAATAAATGCATAAACATTGTCTGCATTTACATTCCCCAGGTAATAATACCAACACCCTAGAGGGCATTCACCACTGGTTATCCAGTACCTAACCCCAAGAAACTATGATGCTTGGAAATTTTAACATTGATTGGAACACCTGTTCTCAGAATCTCCTACAACCGATGTCAACCTACATGGTTTTATGCGGTTCATATCCTCCCCCACCAGGATAGGAAAACCTAATGACAAAGACACTATCCTAGATTGGATACTTATCAACAGCCACCCCTATATGTACAAGTCAAGGACCCTTCCAGATGACCTAAGTGACCACTTACTTATGTACATTATCAAGCACAAGGTGGACAACCCCCAGCAGACCACCTTTAAAACCATCAGAAATAATAAGAACTTCAACTCCACCAATTTTCAAAATGAAGTTAAAGCTTGCAGTTGGTCAATCCTAAAGCACCTTTCACTGTACGATGCAGTAGCGTACCCTTTCACTGGACGATGCGGTAGTGTACCCTTTCACTGGACGATATGGTAGCGTACCCTTTCACTGGACGATGCAGTAGCGTACCCTTTCACTGGACAATGCGGTAGCGTACCCTTTCACTGGACTATGCGGTAGTGTACCCTTTCACTGGACGATGCGGTAGCGTACCCTTTCACTGGACGATGTGGTAGCGTACCCTTTCACTGTATGATGCAGTAGCGTACCCTTTCACTGGACAATGCAGTAGCATACCCTTTCAATGGATGATGCGGTAGCGTACCCTTCCACTGGACGATGCGGTAGCGTACCCTTTCACTGGATGATGCGGTAGTGTACCCTTTCACTGGACGATGTGGTAGCGTACCCTTTCACTGGATGATGCGGTAGCGTACCCTTTCACTGGACGATGTGGTAGCATACCCTTTCACTGGACAATGTGGTAGCGTACCCTTTCACTGGACGATGTGGTAGCGTACCCTTTCACTGGACAATGCAGTAGCATACCCTTTCACTGGACAATGCAGTAGCGTACCCTTTCACTGGACAATGCAGTAGCGTACCCTTTCACTGGACGATGCAGTAGCATACCCTTTCACTGGACGATGCGGTATTGTACTTTAATACTTTAA